>NC_079216.1:28959635-29019635 GCF_029633865.1 Lampris incognitus | reverse complement strand
ACCTCACTCCCAGCTGACTAACTTCCTCACTCCCAGCCAACTAATTATCTCACTCCCAGCTGACTAACTACCTCACTCCCAGCTGACTAACTATCTCACTCCCAGCTGACTAACTTCCTCACTCCCAGCCGACTAACTATCTCACTCCCAGCTGACTAACTATCTCACTCCCATCTGGCTGTCCTGACAGGCCTTCCTCCTCTGAGTGAGACCTAAACACACATACAGTTTGCTTCAACAATGGGATGCCCCCACCTGTTAGAGACTGCAAATAATGTGACAAAGGTACAATCACAACAACTTAAACCTAGATTTAACATCGGTTAGACATCCTGGAAATCGTTGAAAGAGGGAGTTTGTTCTAAACTTTTCACCCAAGTCGTTGGAGGAACCACTAACATGGCTGTTGCAAACTAAGTAAAAGTCAAGAGGTGACCATCCCTAACCCTCCTGTGATAACCCTGCAGCTGTGTGCAGAGGGTGTTACCGCCATACTGCTGGGCTAACACGAAGCAACTTGTTTACTGGAGGCTTGGCCCGCCACGCGGGACTGAAAACACTGACACACAACACCCACGTCAAAAAGACCTGTTGTTGATAACTCACCATATTTCTTTCTCTTTCAGAGCTGAAGAGGGCTCATAAACATACAAGACTGCCTACATGATGCCCATGTCTGGGGGGGGGGGGTGAGCCAGGGGGGTGGGTGCTAGCTGCTGAGTTTGACTCACATATTTAAATACACCTCGGCTCACATTCATAGACAAGTGTTTGGATGAGCAGACTTCCAGTCTATTCCAAAGGGTTCACGTGCAGGACAGTGCTGATTGAAGGACTCACAGCTTTGCGTTGCCGTATCAATCACTTCCTCTCGTCTCTCGCTTTTTACCTCACTAACACTTGCGCGCAAATTCGAGAACATGCAAGGGTATATCTGCAAGCAAGTAAACGTATCCTCTTTTAAGCTGTGCACACAAATATTTCATGCAAGAGAGAGTTATTCTATCTCTATATCAACAATAAATATTATACAAATTCATCATCGTGCCCATTTCATTAACTACACGTGTCGTCCCCTCAAGTATGTGTGTCTATCTGTTTGCCCACCAGGGGTTACAGAAGCAAAATTGATATTCAGGGGCCTCCCGTCAAAATACTTAAAATCAATATTAATGCATGCTAACACACACACACACACACACACACACACACACACACACACACACACACACACACACACACACACACACACACACACCACAAAGGGGTCTGTGTTCTGTGTTTAGAGGGGTTTTTTCATTGGCTCTATGTGCCTTTCCCTCATCTCTACATCTCTCTTCCTTTCTACACGGCTCGTACCCCACACCAAGTCTGTCACTAACTGTCATACAAATGCCAGTTGCTCTGTTCTGCTCTATCTTTTCAGTTTTCTCCGCAATTTCAATTGCATGGTGGGATGTAACATAATTTGAGATTTCAGCCAGGCTTTGACCAGTACCAGTACCAGAAGCCCAGCACAAATGTTGACCCTTCATCTTTAATTATGGTGTGTACATGGTTACACAGCTCTACGTGTACACTCTAAACTTATACGTAATGATGGAGATCTATTGTATGTGAATACTACATCTTAATGCCTCCCTGTGTTGAGTGTCGTTTATCATACTGAGTCGGGATCCATGACAGACTGGAGGGCACAGTTTATATTTGTAAAAGCCATACTGGTCTCCTCAGTAGTAAGGTCTGTCTGTCTGCTGAGTCTTCTCAAAGGTTATAAAGACATAACTGAGACAGTCTTATAAGTCTGTGAATGAGTTAGCCTGCAGAGAGGCCTGAAACTTGAGGAACTTGATCTTGGTAAGTTCACAGTTACTGGCAGCACTGCAGATGAGGAATCCACGGAAACTGTTGATGCTGTATTCATCCATCCATCCATCCATCCATTATCCAAGCCGCTAATCCAACCGAGGTAGCGGGATGCTGGAGCCTATCCCAGCAGTCATTGGGCGGCAAGTAGGGAGACACTCTGGACAGGCCGCCAGGCCATCACAGAGCTCACACACACACACACACACACACACACACACACACACACACACACACACACACACACACACACACACACACACACACATTCACACCTAGGGACAATTTAGTACATCCGATCCACCTGACCTGCATGTCTTTGGACTGTGGGAGGAAACCAAAGCACCCAGGGGAAACTCACGCAGACACAGGGAGAACATGCAAACGCCACACAGAGGACGACCCGGGACAACCCCCAAGGTTGGACTACCCCGGGGCTCGAACCCAGGACCTTCTTGTTGTGAGGTGACCGCACTAACCACTGCGCCTCTGTGCTGCCATGCTGTTAATGCAATACCAATACCAGCAGGCCATTACAGACACAAATGGAGGTTAAGAGCTGTTGCTCAGGGGCACTTCAGCAGTTTTTTTTTGGAAATTCCAGCACCTGACACTGGAGACTGAACAAACAACTACCTTAACGTATTAACACGTTCCCTTACTGACCTGTTAGTCTGCTCTATGTGCAACACCCTCACCACAGCTGTGTTGTGTTTCACCATCACACTTCAGTGAACAATGCAGGCTCCTTTGTTCAGTCAACATTGTGTCAACGTAGCAATTATGTGTTAATGAAGACAGTGCATCAACACTTGTTTGCACTAACTGGAGCATGGGCAAATAAACAAATAGACCAAAATGCGTACAACTGAAAATAGATCGCTAATGTGCAAAAAACCACAACAGCTGGAGTTGCAGACACAGTATGTTTCCTAATTGTACCTTGTATCGCTAAATGCTCTTTTGCTAATTGCCTCTCCACCCAACCATGCTTGACCAAACATTGTATTATGGCTGACTTCATAACAGTGTGTGCATGCGTGATCACTATCTCTATTGTTGCTTCATCTCTTTGTCCTTTCTCACTCACTCTCTACGCTCGTCAAAATCAAAATAACATCTGTCAGCCTCTCTACAAACACACCTGACGGACACACAGCTGATGTCTGGACTCCAACACAGACATGAAAAAATACCCCACCCCAGCACCCACATCTGAAATAAAGGCCCTTCATTGGTTTGCGAGAGAGAGAGAGAGAGAGAGAGAGAGAGAGAGAGAGAGAGAGAGAGAGAGAGAGAGAGAGAGAGAGAGAGAGAGAGAGAGTGTGTGTGTGTGTGTGTGTGTGTGTGTATTGAGGGAGCACATCTGGGTGTAGAGCACTCTCTCAGCTCCAGATGTGTTTTTGAGCACAGTTGGTCACATCACACCTGGACACCACAGCGACACTTCTATACACACCCACACCCACTCACATATGTGCACGCACACACATGCACGAACACACGCACACACACAGTTATGTTTCTGTGTATTTGTGGCATCATATCCAAATTTTAGTGTATGCATGATTATCCATGCTTTGTTCCCAATTAAAGGCAAATACCAGTTTTGTTCTTTTTTTTCATCCAAAGTCCTCAGTCACTGAATTTGCAATGTGGATTTTCTCACAAGTCAAAATTTTACCAGAGACCACTTGGCATACAGGGTATGAAGATAGCATCCAAAAGGCTTGGCTAAGCAGTACTACAATACAACCCTTTCTGTGTGATACTGTATCAATGCTGACTGGATGGTTCAGTCTTTGGTTCACCCAGACATATTTGTAATTACAGATAAGGAGAAATCTGATGTCTATAGATCTACAGAATAAAGAGAAGATTGATGGGGAAAAATGAATGGGGATACTGACAGAAAAGAGAGAAATGGGAAAACAGGGGTGGTTAAAGACAAATGATGTGAAATATACTACACTAAAGAGTGTCCAAACTGGCTGAGATATATCGATCACTTGACATACCTGAACACACCCCCACCATCCACACACAGCAGAAAAGTTTCCTCATGCTCACTCATTCTGTCTTTTCACACACACTCACGCACATATAAGCACAAAAGCATGCATGCAGATGCACACACACATACACACACATACACACACACATACATACACACACTACCTGTTCAGCCCCAGGGAATGTGGCTGAGGGCCTTCCTAATGTCTTAATTGAGCCAATTACCCATGATAAGACATCCAATCAGTGGGCTGGCTTCCTGCAGGCCCTGGTTAGGAGCTAATTAAAGAACCGATCACAGCATGAACACTGATGGCTCTGCGTCACAGAAGCGGGTAAAAGATTAAATACAATACTTTCTCGCTTTCAGATTTTAATGACACTCCAATGGCTATGGATGTCAAGTGTATGTGTACATGCAGTATCTACATGCTAATGCATTTTTGAGGCACAAAAGCAAACAAAATGAATTAAAACACCATAATGCAACATTAAAATAATAATATTAAAGAGATAAGACAAATAATTGGGGAGGATCACATTAATATTCGGAAACATCGTTTAAGTCTAATACTGATGCACTGATATATATACATCCATCCATTATCCAAGCCGCTTATGCTGCTCTCAGGGTCGCGGGGTGTGTGTGTGTGTGTGTGTGTGTGTGTGTGTATATATATATATATTTTTTTTTTTTGGGGGGGGGGGTTTCCCCCTTTTCCTCCCCAATTGTATCTGGCCAATTACCCCCCTCTTCTGAGCCATCCCAGTTGCTGCGCCATCCCCTCCACCGATCTGGGGAGGGCTGCAGACTACCGCATGTCTCCTCTTATGTGGAGTCGCCAGCTACTTCTTTTCACCTGACAGTGAGGAGTTTCACCAAGGGGATGTAGTGCATGGGACGATCACACTATTCCCCCCAGTTCCCCCTCCCCCCTGAACAGGCCCCCAGACCGACCAGAGGAGGCAGTAGTGCAGGGACTAGGACACATACCCACATCCGGCTTCCCACCCGCAGACACAGCCACAGGGCCGCCCGACTAAGCCAGAGGTTACACGGGGATTCGAACAGACGATCCCCAGGTTGGTATGCAATGGAATAGACTGCCACGCTACCTGGATACCCCGCATTGATACATTTCATTTGGGCGTTCAAAAGTAATTGCCGTTTTCTGTTACATGAAAGCTCAACTGTGTTTTTTCCTACAGTGAAGACCACGGCTGTCAGTGTGGGCGCATGATAATGAGGAATGTTACACAATGCTGACCTGCTTACATGTGCAAAAATGCCATATCTGAGACCCCAGCTGAGGGTCATCACACTGAACCGTTTGGTAATGTAAAGTAAAAAATCAAACCGAAAGTCATATTCACATAAATCTCCTTCACACATTTCAGACCTCATTTTGTGTGCAATTTTAGCCAATAGAGTCTGGTTATCATTACACAACAAGTGTACACAGTGTATCACGATATTGCACTATCTGTATTTCATCCTAAAACAATAGCACTGAAAGACAATAAACGTTAACATTACTGCCCGACCCTAATTTCTCTTGACAAGTACTTCTTGTCCTTGTTTTCCACAACACATTACTTTAAACCTTTTTTTTTCTGTAACTCTCGTTCTCTTTCAGGCAACTTCACCTGTTTATCCAGCGTGTGGTGCGTTTGGTTTTCATCTGCATTGCATATTCCACTATAAATATTGTATTTATAATAGTCATAACATATGAGAATGAAATAATGATAATTACTCAAGTCAAAATACTAAGACCAGAATGCCGCTTTGTATTATCTGCACATACCTTATCTCCCCTGCACATTATCTTTACTCTCCTCTTTTTCTCCCTTCCATCTTGGATCAGTCTCATCATACCTGTTTCTCCCTCCCTCCCTTCACCTCTCGTTCAGTGGTTAAATGTTTACATGAAGTCAAGGCGTCTATCTCTCTCTCTCTCTCTTTCTCTATCTATCTCTCCCTTTCTCTCTCTCTGCTCTCTCTGGACTGCACGCTGTGCTGGTTTAATTGCAACAGCACCCTCATGTGCCAGTTGGGCACATGCGTGGTTGTGCAAGTTTGCATAAGTGTGTGTGTGTGTGTGTGTGGGGGGGGTGCACGTGTGCCGGACCTCCTCAGAGTGTTCAAGGATAAGGCAACAGGAGGCTAGACAATCTAAGTCTCTCCTCTTCCACCTTGTTCTCTGTTTCCTCTCCTTTCTTACTCCCATGTAGTCTCTCTCTCTATCGCCCCTGCTAACTCCTCTCTGCTCCCTCTCCCCTTGCCCGCTCTCTCCCTTCCCCTCAGTGAGCGAGGGCCCATTAAATGTCGCTTTCCCCCCACCTCTGCTACTCGTTTTGTCCTTCCTCTTCATTTTACTCACCCTTTCATTCCCTCCTATTCCCTTATCCCACATCTTCCTTCTCCCTCTTTCTCCTCCCTCTCACTCCTGATAGCTCTCA
This sequence comes from Lampris incognitus, assembly GCF_029633865.1. Classification (NCBI taxonomy): domain Eukaryota; kingdom Metazoa; phylum Chordata; class Actinopteri; order Lampriformes; family Lampridae; genus Lampris; species Lampris incognitus. The sequence goes on along the minus strand of NC_079216.1, from coordinate 29,013,293 downwards.
GTACTCCTCCTCTCCAAAACCTAGAGACTCCTTCCTTGCACTCCTCTCTTTCTGCCCCCTCCCCCCGGTCATACCTCCCATTATGTCCATGGAGACTCCCTGTCAAAACTCCCTGCTCCTCACTCCTTTCCTTAATCAGCTGTCAACATCAAACATTCACTCCTCCTCTCCCTGCCTCCCCCTTGGGCCTCCATGCCTTCCCAGTATGTAGACACACACAAAAAACGTACACAACTACTACATACAACAACGCAAACGGGAACACGTGCAGACAGCCGGCAGAGTGAGTAGGGAGTTTGTGTGTATGTGTTGTCAGCCAGTTCACAGCCTGCATCTCCCAACTGTCTTTCTGTCTGTGAATACCAATACAACTCATCAAAGGTGGTCTGTTCAAATCATCATGCACTTGCTGCCCCTCCCATAACCTGACACACACACACACACACACACACACACACACACACACACACACACACACACACACACACACACACACACACACACACACACACACACAGTCTTTTCAGGCATCACACTTGAGGACATTTAGACATGGCAATGTTGTAAATTAAGATGTAGGTCATACACACACAAACACACACACAGACACAGACACACACACACACACACACACACACACACACACACACACACACACACACACACACACACACAGAGCCAACACCTATCAGTATCTGCTACATAACTCACACACACTTCATGATGATGGAAAGCTGGTGTTTCTCGCTTAATGACACCAAAACAGTTGCCTACTATGTCTATGTGTCTAACTGTCAGAATGTGTGCACACGCACGCGCGTGCGTGTGTGTCTCTGTGTGTGTGCGTGCATGCATGCATGTGTGCGTGAGTGTGTGCGCCTGTGTGTGCGTGCGTGCGTGCGCGCGTGCGTGCTTGTGTGCGCGTGTGCGTGTGTGTGGTTTATTAATTCATCTAATGTTGTGCAGCTGGGGAGGGGAAGATAGAGGGCGATAAGGAGAGAGGGATAATGGACAGAGGGCTAAGAAGGATGAGGGAAGAGCTGATGAGGAGGGAGATAGAGAGATAGAAAGAATGGAAAAAAAGAATTTGAGAGAGCTGGAAAAAAATGAAACATTGTTACAAAGATGATGAACGGTTGAGATAACGCCGTTTAATCACCTTAGCATTTCTGCTCCCCTGACATGCACACACACACACACACACACACACACACACGTGCGCGCGCGCGCACACACACACACACACACACACACACACACACACACACACACACACACACACACACACCACAAACTGTTTAAATGACCAGCCGTTTGCCAATGAAGCCCCTGGCAGACACAGGGTTATACATCTAACAAATCCAGCATGGGTGTCCTGCAGTAGTCCTGGATGCCCCCGAAATAACTGAAATGAGAGAGCGCACAACAAGACCCAAACATGCAGTAAATAATACACTACTGTTAAAGGGACAAGCCAACCAAAGACAGCATTCTGATGTTCTTCGCCATGATGACATAAAGAGACTAATGATGGAGCTGTTGCATAGCAAGGCCACTGGGTGGACACGATAGAGGGAAGCAGTGTCTCTGCTATCAAGGCTGTTAGTCAACCAAGTCTCATAAAACTATGCAAGCACCTCTGTTGCTGTGCAACAGCCAAGGCCCACTGTGTCTCCCAACATTGTTTAAAAAGAGTGCTTTGGAGTGTCCAAGGTAGCGTAGCGGTCTATTCCATTGCCTGCCATCACGAGGATCACCAGTTCGAATCCCCATGTTACCTCCGGCTTGGTCGATTGTTTCTACAGACACAATTGGCCATGTCTGTGGGTGGGAACTCTGATGTAGGTCCTGGTCACTGCACTAGCGCCTCCTCTGGTTGGTCGGGGCGCCTGTTCAGGGGGAGGGGGAACTGGGGGGAATAGTGTGATCCTCCCACGCGCTATGTACCCAGAGGGAAACTCCTCATTGTCAGGTGAAAAGAAGCGGTTGGCTACTCCAATGTATCGGGAAGAGGCATGTGGTAGTCTGCAGCCCTCCCCAGATTGGCAGAGGGGGTGGAGCAGCAACCGGGACGGCTCGGAAGAGTGGGGTAATTGGCCAGATACAATTCGGAAGAAAAAGGGGGGGTGGGGAACCCACAAAAAAAAGAGTGCTTTAGGCTGTTGAGGAATCTAGCCTAGCTATTGTCCCACTTGACAAAATGGGGTTTCCACACCAGCAGAGCAGGGGCCTGATCCCCACAGTCCAACCCCACAGAGCTGCAGCAACACTAATACATACATACACAATCTACAGGAGGAACCGGGGAGCTCAGCATCCTGTGGTGTAAGCAGGGTAAACAGCAACCAGACGGCCGACACAGATACACACACACGTGCCTGCCGGTCCAGAAGAAGGGCCCACGCCACCCGAAACCTGATCTGTGCTCACAGCTGTCCCAAGACCAGGGAGAGAGAGAAAGATGAGAGTCATGAGGTGAAACATAAGCAGTGAGAGGCACAAGATAGAGAAAAACATCAAGAATAAGTATTATGAGGAAAAAGTAGATGATGGATGACAGAAAATAAAGAAATGAGATGAGAGGCCAAAAGGGAGATAAGAGAGAGGGAGAGAGAGAGAGAGAGGGGTGGGATGAGGTATAATGGGGCCCTTAGGGGCCTGTGCAGGGGGCTGGTCCATTCACCACCCGGTGGGACACTCACTCTTTCAGGTCCTATGTGTCTCAGTCTCACTCTCGTTCTATGGCTTTCTCTCTCATTGCCCTCAGCATATGCCTCTGATTCCTTGTCCACACCCCTTTCCATCCTACAAGATGGACCAATAAAGTGGGGAATATATATATATATATGTGTGTGTGTGTGTGTGTGTGTTTATCCTCATGTAAATGAGACTGCATGCATGTGTTGTACATTGTGTAAACATAGGTATGTGTTTGCATGTATGCATGAATGTGAATTTGTTCATTTATGACTGCAGGGGGCTCTGTTGCAGATTGTGGTGTGTGTGTGTGTTTAGCCCCATGTGAGGTAGGCTGTGTGTGTATTTCCACTAAGCTTATTCCCATTTGTACGTACAGTATGGCTGTGTGGGTGTTCCCAGGACAGGAGACAGCAAAGTCAGTTTAATCCTCAGCAGCCCTGAGCACACCTAGCGCAGCATGCTAATAACACGGCATGGCAGGGGAAAGGCAAGGAGATGCCTATGAAGGAAAAAAGGATGGAAAGAGAACGGATGCATTCATCTCGCCGAATACTCGCACTTCCCGAACAATACATTTCTCCCAACGTACCGGTTAGATATCTTAAAACTTCATCATAATTTATTTACCTATAAGCCTCAAGGGCACTAAAGAGGGCTGACGATGACGAATGGGGTGTCGGGTGAGTTATTCTAGACAACAGCCCAAATTCCAGTCTCGATGTCAGCTGAAGGATAAGCTCTTTACATGCATCTTCATAACCCTTTCGCCGCATCGGTCGACAAAACATTCTCAGTATTACCATGGAAACGACACAGAGACGGCCAACAAACTAGCAGCAGATTGTGATTGAACAGCATGTGACTATGAGCACACAACAGGTGCCACTTATTCAAATTCAGGTGACTGATCAATTTACAGGTGATTGTGATAAAATGGCAGGTGATGGCAATTAAGTAACAACAGCCAATCCGAGCTATTTTCAGAGAAATGGCTGCACCACAAAAAACTCAATTTTCCATGGCTTGATTTGTGGGGATGGGGAGATCATGAGCTGCCTGAACCCCCATCTTTGTGTGTGTGTGTGTGTGTGTGTGTGTGTGTGTGTGTGTGTGTGTGTGTGTGTGTGTGTGTGTGTGTGTGTGTGTGTGTATGGCACACACTTAGCCGTCACCCTTACTCCTTCAGCCACCTCTTCCCTGGTTGCAGCTGATTTCATGAACTAGTTTCTCCTACCTAGTTGAGGAGTGGTGTTGACTAGAACATGCTAGTGGAGCAAATACACGGTTTGGACTTTTTACTTTCTGGACCTGGTTTTTACACCTCTGCTTGAACGTGATGAAATCAGTATGTGTCGTGCCTGAAGTATGAGACTGGCTATCTACAAGGTTACACCGCTTCACCTAAGGGAGGCGCTGTAGCAGCTAATTAAAACACTGGAAATTGTCTCCAGCTCTTTTTGAACTACAACAGGGATTTTCTACACAGTAACCCTCTCAAAAGTCTCTCTCTCTCGGTCTCTTTTTTCCTTAGCCTCGTCCTCTCTCTTCCATCCCTCGCTTTCAGCTGAGCGCCCCGCTCTCTAATCTCACCATCAGCTGGGGGTGGAGGTGGGGGTGGGTGTAACATCTCCTTAACAGGGCCTGGAAAAAAAGTGCCAGCAAGAGAGCAAGCAGAGAGGTGGGATGAAAAGAACGAAAAGAAGAGAGAAATGAACCCTAATGACTGGGCAACACTGGCCCTAACTGAAAAAGCTGCAGAAATGGATGGAGGCATGCTAGTGAGTCTTTGTATGGGAGGAGAGGGAGTAGAAGACAGATGAGGTGGTGTGGGGGGTCCTGGAGGGATGGGGGGGAGACATGCTGCTGAATCTGTGTTTACTGTTAAGCTACGGTGAGAAATGAGAGGGCAGAGAGAGAAGCACTATTTGCTTCATTCAAATGAATATACAGATCTGCATGCGACTAACTCGGGGCAAGCGGCAGCTATTGGCAAAAATATATATGGCGAATGTAAGAGGAGAAAAGGAGAAGAGGTAGCGTTGTAGAGAACAGGGGGGATGAGAAGAAGACAAACCCATCAGGCCATCAAATAACAAGAGAATGGATGGAGGGATGGAGGACTGGAGGGAGGTCTGATGAAGGGATGATGTGGGGGGCTGACATCTGAGCCATAGCACTCCTCCCTACACTCCTACCAAGGAAAAGAGGGATTTGCTCTCCCTGGGAGGGATGGAGTGACCAAGGGAGGCGGGGAAGAGAGACGAGAAGCGCAGGAGGCCCACTGAGAGAGTGGGGGGAGTCAGGAGGGGAGGGGAGGGCTGGGGATAAAGGCAAAAAAAAAAGATCAAGAGAAAAATAGATGGAGTTTTATCATAAAATCATTCTAAGTGGACCAAAAAAAAAATCCTTCACCTACTGAATACCTGCTCGCTGAAGCCAAGGAAATGTTTCTAATTTTTTTCTGTCACCTTGCCTATCATGACTTAAAACACAGATATTAGAAACATTTATTTGTCGTTTAATTTCATGTATCATTTCCTCTAGCCCACAGAAGTGCAACACAAAGACAACAACACATATACAAACTACAAGAACACATATATCCAAACTACAAGAACACATATATCCAAACTGCAAAAAAAAAACTACAAAAACAAATATATCCGTCCGCGTTGGTGTAGCGGTCTAAGCTTCGGCTTTTGTTGATGCAGTTGCCCATGGGGACCAGGGTTCGCGCCTCGGTCTCGTCAGATCCGACTACGGCCGGACTCGATGAAGCAGCAATAATACACCCATTTCACGCCGCGGCCATCTTGGATTTAAAAAAAAACAAGCGGTGGGAACTTAGCCACGCCCCCTTCTTACTTCATTGAAAACACTGTGTACCATCCTGCAACTCCTATCAAAGAAGGGAAAGAGATAAATCTGTATATATATAAACATATTCACTAATCTTTCAATAGTGGATAGCTCTGTTCTGACACATCATCTTGATAACAGGAACATGTGTGGATTTATATTGCTTCCCACATGTATGACATATTCTCATGTGTCCAGTGAGGTTTGGGCGACTCCACCTGATCATGACTACGACGTGAAGCCCCTTTCTGTGGAAGACCAGCTTGACGCAGTAAAGAAACGCATCGCTTTCCTGGAGGACGAAAATAAAAAGCTGAAAAGTGAGCGTTTTGGTCTAGAACGCTTCCAGTGTGCGCCCAATCTGATCAGGTTTTACACTGGTTTTAAGGATTACCACACCCTCAAAGCACTCTTCCTAGCTTTACAGCCTACTGCAGAGTCCATGGTGCGATGGACTCAAATGCAAAGGAACAGCCATAACCTAGAACACATTTCTGTGTCTGGCTTCCATGCAGAGCATGTATCGCTGATTGATCAGTTTTTCCTGTTCTTGTGCTGTGTGAGGCAGGGCTTTTTTGTTCTGGATTTATCTGTACGATTCAATGCGTCGCCGGCCACAGTCAGCAGGAACTGTACGACGTGGGCCAACTATTTGCTCTTTATGTTAGGGACCCTCCCAATATGGCCTAGTAGAGCAGCAGTAGATGAGCTAATGCCACCAGTATTCAGGGAATTCTACCCAAACACAAGAGTGATACTAGACTGCACAGAGATCCACATCGAGACAGCTAGTTGGAAGGTTTTGAACACCATGACATACTCCCATTATAAAAGTAACACTACACTGAAATCCCTAATTGGGATCACTCCCTCTGGGTCAGTTAGCCTGGTAAGTAATCTATACACAGGATGTATTTCTGATAAGGAGATAACTAAGAGGTCAGGTGTTCTGGACCTCTTAGAGTCAGGTGATGAGGTCATGGCCGATAACGGCTTCCTTATCAAAGACCTGCTCGATGAAATAGATGTAAAACTTGTCATCCCTGCATTTTTAGGCCCAAGTGGACAGTTTAGCTGTGATGAGATCACAGACACACAGAGTATTGCTGGCTTGAGAATACACGTCGAACGGTCAATAAGACGCATAAAGGAGTACCACATTTTTGATGGAGTCATACCCCTTTCATGAAGTGGAACAGTCAACCAATTGTGGACTGTGTTTGCTCTCCTAACAAATTTTCAGGGACCACTGTTTTAAACCTTCGTTAAATTCAGCTGAAAAGAAAATAGTGCACACAAACCTTAGATAGATTGAAACATATTTAACTTCATTTCAGTACAGTCCCATTTTTAGCCCACACCTTGAGATGAGCAATCACTATCTTAGTTTAGTAAACAATTGATGATTTGAGTTGGTAGCGAGTTGCAGTTTATTGCTACAACAGAATGACAGTTGACCCAACATATTTTAGTTTAAAATGAACCAACAGTTTTGTTAAAGTTAAAGGACAAAGAATGAAAATATTGTAGATGGGACAATCTAATGTATAAATATTGAACGTACAGTATAACAATGAAATGTATCTTATTTGTTATTTTATTGTGGTTAAACAGCTTCTTTGAATACAGCCCTGTGTGTGTGTCTCTCTCCTCACTGGCACAGGAGAGGCAGAAAGTACTGGAAAAAGAAAAGTTCCAGCTTAGTTTTCATATTGTGGTAAATGACGGTAGGTGCTCGAGGTTGGTAGTCCAAACCATGCTTGCTGCTGCTGGCCCCGGCTGCGTTGATTTCCGATTGAGTAAGAAGGGGGCGTGGCTAAGTTCCCACCACTTGTTTTTTTTTTTAATCCAAGATGGCCGCGGCGTGAAATGGGCGTATTGGCAACGCTGTCTTCGGGAGGGGGCGGAGTCGGCTTGTGTTCGTCACATGAATGCATCTCTGTGTGTCGGAAAAAGCCTGGATTCGCCTTGTCACGGAAGTGGCGAGACTGCCGGCCGGAGAGATGCAGTTGGCGAACGCATGTAGTACGAGTGTGGGTGTTTGAACTAAAATAGAGATCGATTGGCCACTAAATTGGGTGAAAAAGGGAAAAATCAGAAATAAATTTAAACCAAAAAAAAAAATGTATCCAGCATATGTGTGTGTGTGTGTGTGTGTGTGTGTGTGTGTGTGTGTGTGTGTGTGTGTGTCACTGTCCAAGAGAGTGAACGCCAGGATGACTGTCAGAACTGCCGGTCTGCATGAGGTAGCAGTTAGCTTTGCCCATCCCGCCTCCCCGTCCTGTCAGACCGCCCTCGGTCTTATCTGAACTGCCAGCCTACATGGGCTAGCAGTTAACTTAGCCTGCCCCACTTCTGCGTCCTGTCAGACCACCCTTAGTGTTTTCTCTTCGGTGTGTGTGTACAGGAAAAAAGATTTTAATGCACAGCAGTGTTAATGTTTTTTTCACAACGAATCATACCGTTACATTGCCCAGCGTCACGCCCCTAATGTCGGTTGGACAGCGACCAATCAGATGGGGAAACATTCAAATTATAACAGCCAATGGGGTAGGTACATACGATGCACAGCAACCAATGGAGGGGTAGAAAGTAGCTTCAGTTGTAGACACCGAAAAAAATATCTCCTTTGTAACTATAAGTAAAACGTCTTTATTATCCCCCCCCCCCATTAGATGATACACATATGACATTTATTATGTTTTTTACATATGCTATTTTTTAAAATATGCTATTTTTAAATATGCTATTTTAAATATGGATTTTTTTAAATAGCTATTTTGAATATGGGTTTTTTTAAATGTTTTTTTTAACTACCTGTCCTTCCAACTGTGCCCCAACACCACCCCAATATATAATTCAATTGTTACCTTGTTATATTTTTAATGCACGCCCTTTCAACAGTGCCCTGGCCTCTAAATGCTTTTCAAGACAAACCCCAGTCCCATTGGTTGTAATGTTTTCTATCCCTCCATTGGTTGCTGTGCATCATAAGTACCTACGCATTAAAATCTTTTTTCCTGTATCCGTGTTTATATATTCCGCTCCTCATTAGTCGAGCACTCAACACCATTGACGGTTTCGGAAAAAAACGCTATATATATATATATATATATATATATATATATATATATATATATATACACTACCGTTCAAAAGTTTGGGGTCACATTGAAATGTCCATATTTTTGAAGGAAAAGCACTGTACTTTTCAATGAAGATAACTTTAAACTAGTCTTAACTTTAAAGAAATACACTCTATACATTGCTAATGTGGTAAATGACTATTCTAGCTGCAAATGTCTGGTTTTTGGTGCAATATCTACATAGGTGTATAGAGGCCCATTTCAAGCAACTATCACTCCAGTGTTCTAATGGTACAATGTGTTTGCTCATTGGCTCAGAAGGCTAATTGATGATTAGAAAGCCCTTGTGCAATCATGTTCACACATCTGAAAACAGTTTAGCTCGTTACAGAAGCTACAAAACTGACCTTCCTTTGAGCAGATTGAGTTTCTGGAGCATCACATTTGTGGGGTCAATTAAACGCTCAAAATGGCCAGAAAAAGAGAACTTTCATCTGAAACTCGACAGTCTATTCTTGTTCTTAGAAATGAAGGCTATTCCATGCGAGAAATTGCTAAGAAATTGAAGATTTCCTACACCGGTGTGTACTACTCCCTTCAGAGGACAGCACAAACAGGCTCTAACCAGAGTAGAAAAAGAAGTGGGAGGCCGCGTTGCACAACTGAGCAAGAAGATAAGTACATTAGAGTCTCTAGTTTGAGAAACAGACGCCTCACAGGTCCCCAACTGGCATCTTCATTAAATAGTACCCGCAAAACACCAGTGTCAACATCTACAGTGAAGAGGCGGCTGCGGGATTCTGGGCTTCAGGGCAGAGTGGCAAAGAAAAAGCCATATCTGAGACTGACCAATAAAAGAAAAAGATTAAGATGGGCAAAAGAACACAGACATTGGACAGAGGAAGACTGGAAAAAAGTGTTGTGGACGGATGAATCCAAGTTTGAGGTGTTTGGATCACAAAGAAGAACGTTTGTGAGACGCAGAACAAATGAAAAGATGCTGGAAGAATGCCTGACGCCATCTGTTAAGCATGGTGGAGGTAATGTGATGGTCTGGGGTTGCTTTGGTGCTGGTAAGGTGGGAGATTTGTACAGGGTAAAAGGGATTCTGAATAAGGAAGGCTATCACTCCATTTTGCAACGCCATGCCATACCCAGTGGACAGCGCTTGATTGGAGCCAATTTCATCCTACAACAGGACAATGACCCTAAACACACCTCCAAATTGTGCAAGAACTATTTAGAGCAGAAGCAGGCAGCTGGTATTCTATCGGTAATGGAGTGGCCAGCGCAGTCACCAGATCTGAACCCCATTGAGCTGTTGTGGGAGCAGCTTGACCGTATGGTACGCAAGAAGTGCCCATCCAACCAATCCAACTTGTGGGAGCTGCTTCTGGAAGCGTGGGGTGCAATTTCTCCAGATTACCTCAACAAATTAACAGCTAGAATGCCAAAGGTCTGCAATGCTGTAATTGCTGCAAATGGAGGATTCTTTGACGAAAGCAAAGTTTGATGTAAAAAAAATCTTATTTCAAATACAAATCATTATTTCTAACCTTGTCAATGTCTTGACTCTATTTTCTATTCATTTCACAACATATGGTGGTGAATAAGTGTGACTTTTCATGGAAAACACAAAATTGTTTGGGTGACCCCAAACTTTTGAACGGTAGTGTATATATATATATATAGTGTAACGTGCATGGATAAGCAGACACGTTGGTCCTTGGCTAACGGGTTGGACCCTTTAGTCAACTGGTTAACGTTGTCGCTTGCGGAGTGGAAGACACGTGTTCGCGTCCCGGCTGTGGCGACAGTCTCCCGGACTGCCCCCAGAATTTGCTACACACATATATATACACTACCGTTCAAAAGTTTGGGATCACCCAAACAATTTTGTGTTTTCCATGAAAAGTCACACTTATTCACCACCATATGTTGTGAAAGGAATAGAAAATAGAGTCAAGACATTGACAAGGTTAGAAATAATGATTTGTATTTGAAATAAGATTTTTTTTACATCAAACTTTGCTTTCGTCAAAGAATCCTCCATTTGCAGCAATTACAGCATTGCAGACCTTTGGCATTCTAGCTGTTAATTTGTTGAGGTAATCTGGAGAAATTGCACCCCACGCTTCCAGAAGCAGCTCCCACATGTTGGATTGGTTGGATGGGCACTTCTTTGAGCAGATTGAGTTTCTGGAGCATCACATTTGTGGGGTCAATTAAACGCTCAAAATGGCCAGAAAAAGAGAACTTTCATCTGAAACTCGACAGTCTATTCTTGTTCTTAGAAATGAAGGCTATTCCATGCGAGAAATTGCTAAGAAATTGAAGATTTCCTACACCGGTGTGTACTACTCCCTTCAGAGGACAGCACAAACAGGCTCTAACCAGAGTAGAAAAAGAAGTGGGAGGCCGCGTTGCACAACTGAACAAGAAGATAAGTACATTAGAGTCTCTAGTTTGAGAAACAGACGCCTCACAGGTCCCCAACTGGCATCTTCATTAAATAGTACCTGTTAGAGCCTGTTTGTGCTGTCCTCTGAAGGGAGTAGTACACACCGGTGTAGGAAATCTTCAATTTCTTAGCAATTTCTCGCATGGAATAGCCTTCATTTCTAAGAACAAGAATAGACTGTCGAGTTTCAGATGAAAGTTCTCTTTTTCTGGCCATTTTGAGCGTTTAATTGACCCCACAAATGTGATGCTCCAGAAACTCAATCTGCTCAAAGAAGTGCCCATCCAACCAATCCAACTTGTGGGAGCTGCTTCTGGAAGCGTGGGGTGCAATTTCTCCAGATTACCTCAACAAATTAACAGCTAGAATGCCAAAGGTCTGCAATGCTGTAATTGCTGCAAATGGAGGATTCTTTGACGAAAGCAAAGTTTGATGTAAAAAAAATCTTATTTCAAATACAAATCATTATTTCTAACCTTGTCAATGTCTTGACTCTATTTTCTATTCATTTCACAACATATGGTGGTGAATAAGTGTGACTTTTCATGGAAAACACGAAATTGTTTGGGTGATCCCAAACTTTTGAACGGTAGTGTATGTGTGTATAAAAGTTTTATACATAAATCAATACCATGAACACAAATCTACTACTACTACTACTTTCAGCTGCTCCCATTAGGGGTCGCCACAGTGGCTCATCCGTTTCCATTTCTCCCTGACTTCTGCATTTTTCTGTCACACCAGCCACCTGCATGTCCTCCCTCACCACATCCATAAACCTCCTCTTTGGCCTTCCGCTTTTCCTCTTCCCTGGCAGCTCCATATTCAGCATCCTTCTCCCAATATATCCAGCATCTCTCCTCCACACATGTCCAAACCATCTCAATCTTGCCTCTCTTGCTTTGTCTCCAAACCGTCCAACTTGAGCTGTCCCTCTAATATAATCGCTCCTAATCCTGTCCTTCTTCGTCACTCCCAATGAAAATCTTAGTATCTTCAGAAATATCGTTCATAAATATACGTAAAACCTTGTAGCAGTCACATGCTCGCCAATTTTTAGTCTTCAATCCAATGAATCTCTTGCTAAACAAACCTGGCTGTGGGGTGAAAGTGTGGGGCAAAACAGCCTGGCCCATATGGATTGAGCAAATGCTCTACTCCTCAGCAAATCTCTTTCCCATTAGACTACAAACCCATCATGTATGTGTGCACGCGCACACTTTGAGTGTGTGTGTGTATATATGTGTGTGTGTGTGTGTGTGTGTGTGTGTACATACACACAGGGTGTTGTGATGCGTCTAGTGCAGCAGTGTGTAGTTGGAGGGAAGGTGCATGTGTTCTTCCAAACCCGCTTGTGTCCTTCCTGCCCTTAGCTTGCTGCCGCTGGCTAGCCTTTGTGGCGAATAGGGAAGTGTCCTAGCGTGTAAGCCTTCCCTTGCCAGTACATAGCCTCTCCTTCACCAAGACTCCTGCCAGGCCTCCCCGTGGCCACACATGGTAACTGGGGTCTTGCGGCCCCAGGCTAACTTGGCAGGGGATCTCGGAGCAGCAGTGGGCCCCAGAGATATGGTGTGCAGGCCCACCCTGGTGGACACGCCCTGGCACCTATCAACCACTGCCCCGCTGCCTTGTGGGTGAGTCTGGGAAGACATAAGGCTAAGGGAGCTTACCCCAACAGAAAAGCAAGCTGTGGGGGCACGCTTCGAGGCGGTTTCCGAAAAACTGGATTTCCGGCAGCTCCCTGCAGTTGTGTGGAGGTGCCGGTCGTCTAGGGATCCCCCTTGCCATCGGAACCATCTCCTCTACAATCAAGTCATGTGGCGTTGGGAGAAGCGCACCCCCCATGCCACTTTAAAAACCATCTCTGCGCAGGTATCTTCTGCTATCTGAGTCCTCAAAGGACCCACAAATAGAAGAAGATGGTCATCATCGGGCACGATGGACAACCAGCAAGCAAGCAGGTGTGTGTGTGTGTGTTCACTGACTGGAAAATGATGCATAACATGCACTCACAAAAATTACCATTAGCATTTGGGTTATAACATTGTGTTTTTCCAGCAGGCAGTAGAAATAAAGGAGAAAGATTAAATATTGTGCTTAGTTTTAACGGTGTTGCTGGTCACATGGGCCATGAGGATTAAGACAATCTAACATTACTTTATATCAACAGTGACCATTTGTGATTTAGTACATCAGGTTATTTTGCCTGAATTCAGCCCCCGTCCTTTACCGTGGCATGAGGAATTGTCATATCCTGTTTATGGGGAGAGTCTCGATATTGTTTCTGTGTATGTCAACACCTTAAATGACCGTCTGTGTTCATCTGTTACTCTTCAAGACTTCCTCTTGGTACGCCTCTAGTTAAAATGAGAACATCAACCAAAGTCTCACTGATCATGTGATATGTTGGGCTTTTCCCGAGCCACTCCCTACTATTCGAGCTGCTGGTGTGAAACTTGGCAGACAATGGTCATTTTACCTCGTACACTAACTATAGATAACCTTGTAGCGTTATGTTTGTACTGACCTGCATTCCGTACTTACAGAGTAGCCACGTGATCATGCAGCCTAGTGGTAGCCTTGTACACACAGCTACATGCCTGTACACTGTACGTGAGTTCCCCTGCAATGATTAAATGTTAAGCCTAGACGCTAACACTGCCTCCATGCGAGTCATTGTACATGATGTCAGAAGTGAAACCTGATACTTTCCCGACTCGAAAGGTACATAGTTAGATCCGTCGACTTGTTCGGCAAAGTGAGTTTAGTTAGCGGCACTGGCTAACTAACGTAGCCGTTCCCTCTGCACGTAAGGAACTCCACAAAGACGAAAGAAGAAAAAGCTCGCTAGACGGACGACAATGGCAGACGGATTTCGGCGACCATACCCTCTTACCTTCGATGGTAATGTAGCAGAGAATTGGCGCATATTTGAGCAGGAATATGACATATTCAACGCCGCAGCGCACAGTGACAAACCAGCCAAAACGCAAGCATACATACTGCTAAACTTAGCAGGAGCAGAGGCGATCGAACGTGAACGCTCATTCACGTATTTACCAGCCGTGCTAGCAGAAGATGGGGTCGTCATAAGGCGGGCAGAGACACGAGAAGACCCGGAATGTTTGAAAACAAAATTCAGGGAAATTTGCAACCCTTAGACAAACATCACCAGAAACCAGGAACCTGGGGAAACAGTGGACGCATATGTGAGTAATCTCAGGATCAAATCTAAAAGCTGTAATTTCGGAGTTCTCCAGGAGGAGCTGATCAGAGACCGTTAAGTGTGTGGCATTACCAGTGATAGTGTCAGAAAAGCACTACTCAAGGAAAGTGCGCTAACTCTAGCTAAGGCTATTCGTATGTGTCAAATAAGTGAACTAGCTGAGCAACACAGCAAAACTCTGACCACTCCAATGCATGCCCCAGTCAGCGTGGATGCTGTCCAATATCCAAACGCCTTTAGAAAAAAGCAGAAGGGAGTCAGATTAACGTCGCAGAGTTAACAAACTTCACCAACAGGGATCACCAACTGCAGAGATTGCGGTGGAAATCACCCACCAAGGGAGTGTCCGGCATATGGGCAGCAGTGCCACAACTGCAACAAATATAACCCTTTCAAAAGGTACTGCATGTCGCTAGACAAGCCCGTGCATACAAACCTGTCAATCATCTGGTCACAGCAGAGGACTCAGACAGCAGCAATGGCTCATTTCATGTAGATGGACTATCACTAGACACTAGAGAAATCAGCACAATCAACCTGGAGATCATAAAGAATAAAAAGGAGATCTATTGCTCCGTCACAGTGAATGGCAAACCATTGAAACTAAAAGTAGACACTGGGGCCAAGTGTAACGTCATCTCCTCAGACACGTACAACTTCGTGAAACAGGTAGAGAAAATTGACACAGACAGCCAAACTAGTCGCATACGGCGGAACCGTGATCCACACAGAAGGCACTGCGCTGCTAAACTGTCAGATGAGGACGCAGACACACACACTGCAGTTCCATGTGGTGAAAAACAATGTCCAACCACTACTTGACCTACCACACTGCCTAAAGATGGAGTTAATCACTATAAACAACAACGTACATCAAGTTGACGTCAGTGAGGACTCAACATTTTCACACAAAATATTCTCTGAATATGCTGACCTGTTCAACGACGAGATTGGCTCATTACCAGTAACATACACAATGAAAGTCGATCCAAATGTCACACCTGTCGTGAGGCCACCAAGGCGCATCCCCATAGCGATGAAGGACAAAGTCAAAAAAGAGCTGGATCGGATGGTGACATTGGGAGTAATCACACCAATGACAGAGCCCACAGAATGGGTTTCTGCAATGGTTGCCACACACAAGAAGGACACTGACAACATTTGCATATGCATCGATGTATGTGACTTGAATGAAGCTTTGATGCGCCCTCACCATCCTATGCACACGGTTGAAGAGGTGGCTACACAAATGTCTGACGCCACTGTGTTTTCGGTGCTGGATGCAAAAAGTTCATTCTGGCAAATCAAACTAGACACAGAATCCTCCATCCGAACAATATTTGAATGCCCTTTGGAATCAGTTCGGCATCAGAGGTCTTCCAGCGAGCGATGGAGTAGGTCTTCACAGGCTATCCATGTGCGATCATCGTCAATGACATCATAGTGGGCGGCAACGGAGTAGAGGAACATGATGCCAGCCTCAAAAAGGTCCTGGACAGGGCTTGGAAAGTGAAGCTCAGACTGAATCCCATGAAATGCAGGTTCAGACTCAAACAGGTGAGCTACGTGGGACACGTCTTCACAGACCAGGGACTCAAAGCTGACCCTGCGAAAATAAAAGCAATTGCTGAGATACCCCCACCTGAATACAAAGCTGCTCTTCAGAGATTCTTAGGAATGACAACATACCTTAGAAAGTTCATCCCTAACTCCAGCGAACTGTCTGCACCACTCCGCCAGCTGCTGCAACATGACGTAGCCTGGTGTTTGGAGAAGGAACACGAAGATGCATTCAACAGACTGAAGGCCCACATATAAAGCCTTCCAGTGCTGAAATACTACGACGTGAGAAAGCCTGTCACACTCACCTGTGATGCATCACAGTATGGCCTTGGTGCAGCTTGCCTACAGGGAGGCGAACCCATAGCATATGCCTCGCGCACCTTGACGGAGACTGAGACAAGATATGCACAGATAGAAACAGAGCTGCTGGCGGTGGTGTTTACATGTTTCAACTTCTACGACTATGTCTGCGGCAAGCCAATCACAGTCGAAACCGACCATCAGCCCCTCATCACAATCCTGAACAAACCAATCCACACCGCACCAGCGCGTCTGCAACGCATGATGCTGAAGCTGCACAAGTTCAACTTGACGCTTGTCTACAAGAAAGGGAAGTTCACGTACTGTACTTGGCCGACACGCTGTCTCGTGCACCAAGGAAGAGCACATCACAGCATCAAACTGAACAGAATGGCTTCGAAGTGATGGCAGTCTAGCCCATTTCATCAAATCGCCTGAAGGAGCTGCGAGAACACACAGCTGCAGACTCTTCAATGCAAGCTCTCTGCCGCACTATAAAGCAAGGATGGCCCAACCGAGCAAGCAGTAATGCAGCCGCTGTAAGACCATTCTTTGCATTCCGGGATGAGCTCACCATCGACAATGACATTGTAATGAAAGGAACAAGAGTGGTCATTCCCCAAACACTACAGTCTGAGTACCTGACCATTCTACACAAAGGACATCCTGGGGCCGAAGCAACGAAATGCAGAGCACGTGATGTTGCATTCTGGCCATCCATGGCAAAGGATGTTGAGAACATGGTCCAAGCCTGCAGTGTGTGCAACAGTCTAAAAGGACATCAACAGAAAGAGCCACTGCAACCCACCCCAACTGCCCTGGTCCACCGTCGCCACAGACATCTTCGAGTGGAACAGTCACCACTACCTGGTCCTGGTCGACTCATACTCAGGGTGGTTTGAAAACGTCTCTTCACAAAGTGTGGTCAACAAGCTAAAGTGGCACTTCTCAGTCCATGGCGTCCCTGACACTGTCTTTTCAGACAATGGCACCCACTTCTCCAGTCAGACTTTTCATGAGTTTGCCACAACCTGGGGTTTCCACCACACCAGCAGCAGTCCTGAATACCCACAAGGCCTGGCAGAATGAGCAGTTCGAAGTGCAAAGAGGCTGCTTGAAACTTCAAAGAAAGATGGGACAGATCTACTTCTGAATCTGCTGAACATTCGGAACGTGCCACGAGATACAACCCTGGGCTCTCCCGCTCAGCGTCTCCTATCTAGGAGAACACGCACCACCCTACCTGCCAGCCAGCAGCTGTTGGCGCCGTCATCAAAGGACACTCTAACGGTCCGGGCTCAGCTGTCAAAGAATCGGGGACTACAGAAAGCGCACTATGACAAGTCAAGCAGACCACTGCCTGCACTGGAACCGTCACAAATGGTCCGTCTTCACACTACAAAGGGAAATGACAAGATTGGAGTGATCAAAAGGAAGTGCAACGAACCTAGATCTTACATCGTTGAATCGTAAGGAAAGGGATACAGGAGAAACCAACGGCACATTCTGCCAGTATCCGAACCTCAACATATCCTCGACCAAAATGAACACATTCCATCAGTACTTACCAGAGAGCAAGACAAGGATGGCACTCAAGTGGAATGCATTCCATCAGTACTCACTAGAGAGCCAGACCATGGCACTCAAGCGACCACTGAAGAGCCACCACCAGTCGTGGAACCACCTGGACAATCTCAATCCCCCTATATCACAAGATCTGGGAGGATTTCAAAGCCCAACCCAAAATACACTGAATGAAGAGTGCATGGACACAAGAACTGACTTGCCTTGTTGGTTGAAATGTTAAATGGTAAATTCTACCTACCGTCATAAGTATGTTTCTCATGTTGTTGAAATGTTTAATGTTACATTAACACAGATTTACTTCCTTTGCAGAGTTACACGTCAGGCATAGTTCGTGTAAGACCAGCACAAGATAGCCAGTACTGATTTACTAAGTATAAGCTACTTTGAAACACAGTGAACATTTTGAAAACATAATTACAGCTCTGAACTAAAGAAGGAGGATGTAGATAACCTTGTAGCATTATGTTTGTACTGACCTGCAGTCCGTACTTACAGAGTAGTCACGTGATCATGTAGCCTAGTGGCAGCATTATACACACAGCTGCATGCCTGTACACTGTACCTGAGTTCCCCTGCAATGATTATTAAATGTTAAGCCTAGACGCTAACACGAGTCATTCTACACTAACATTTTGTGTTTGGAAATGACAAATGTGTTAAAGAGGACTCTGTCCTCCATACTAACATGTGGAACGTGATGCCAGCCTCGCTGGTCTCTTCGCTCAGTAAAGTTTTATAATTTGTCACTGCACAGGGGAAACCCTTAATCACTGCCCTTCCAGTGCGCTCATGAGCAACTGGGAAGTGGCAAAGTTGTGACCTCTGAGTGGGAGATCATGTGTATTCTCCCACTCGCAGGTTGGAACTTTCCCACTTCCCAGTTGCTCATGAACGCACTATTAGTAAACAACCGGTAAACAATACCCAGGTAACATGGCCGACGCTTAACTCAACATTTATGATGTAATGTCGCATTTAGTGTTTCAAATCTATGGTAGTCACATTTCGCAAGTCGGCACTGATGTAGACTTACTAATGGGGTTGTTGTTGTTTTTTTTCCCTGTTTTCTGCCCAATTGTAGCCAGCCAATTACCCCATTCTTCCGAGACGTCCCGGTTGCTGCTCCACCCCCTCTGCCGATCCGGGGAGGCCTGCAGACTACCACATGCCTCCTCTGATACATGTGGAGTCGCCAGCTGCTTCTTTTCACCTGAAAGTGAGGAGTTTCGCCAGGGGGACGTAGCGCATGAGAGCATCACGCTATTCCCCCCAGGTTTCCTTCCCCCCTGAACAGATGCCCTGATCGACCAGAGGAGACGCTAGTGCAGCGACCAGGACACATACCCACATCCAGCTTCCCACTCGCAGACATGGCCAATTGTGTCTGTAGGGACACCCGACCAGGCTGGAGGTAAAACGGGGATTCGAATCGGTGATCCCCGTGTTGGTAGGCAATGGAATAGACTGCTATGCCGCACGGATGCCCTGTTGATGGAGAGCTTTATAGGCCACTTCCTCACCCTGCTTAATGGTCTAGGATGTCCTTTAATATGGCGATGGCTTCACCTGAACGCACAAAATAGAGTTGGATTGTATAGGGGTATGGAGAGCCATGTGCATGTTCTTTCTGCCCAACACAACACCAATCGATTTCACTGATTAACACACTTTCAACTAGGCAGGGGAGGAGTAATTACTGAAATCAGCTGGTGTAGTGCTGGGTTGGGAAGGAAACCAGCATACACTTGTCTCTCTCCATGACACATGGTTGAGTATTACAGGTGTAAGGGGTGATTTGAAAATGAATCATATTCTGTGTTTTACTTCTTGCGATGACACTGCTCCTTGACATTTTCCTGCCTTGCCTGTCCTCTTTTCAGCTCCAACTTTCCCCCTCCCGCTCTCTTCCTTCACACATTTTGTCACCTGCCCCCCTTTTGGAAGGATTGCTGTTAAAGTCATGTGGTAGACAGGCTTGCTAGACACCAGGCTTCTTTAATCTACCAGCAGGTCTTTGCAGCTGCCTTTCAGCTCCCCAACACACACACACATGCACACACGCACACACACACACACACACACACACACACACACACACACACACACACACACACACACACACACACACACACACACACACACACACACATCCCAAAAGGGTGCCAAGTGGCACATAAAGGATTCTCAGTGCTCAGTGCCATAGCATGAAATATCTCCTTTCACGCCTGGTGTCTTTGTGCACATATTACTAACATACAAAAACACAACCAATCAAATAATACTGCAAACTCTCATATTATTTACATGCAAAGTTCCATTTAAATAATGATTGTGTGTATGTGTGTGCTCGCGGGCATCTGCGTGCATGCATTTGTGTTTACTGTGTGTGAAAAGGCAGAACGAGTGAGCACAAGGAAACTTTTCTACTGTGTGTGTGTGTGTGTGTGTGTGTGTGTGTGTGTTTGTGTGTGTGTGTGGGCACGTGTGTTTGTTTCTCAGACAGAGACAGGATCCACACCCCGGAGTAATTTTTAACAGAACATGACTCGCAACAAGTGCAAAAAAAAAAAATCCCTTCCTCTTTGTTCATCTGTCTTTTCCCTCTCTCCCCATCCGATGAGCACAGGACAGCATTGCAGAGGCCCCTCGCAGGATTCCCAGCATCAGCCCTTCCCTACATCCCTCTCTCTGTGTCGTTCCTTCCCCACCTTAAAACTCAATTAGTGAATTAGTTCCGGCTCGCTAAGCGATAAACAGCGGCCTGGGAGCGCATAAATGTGCGCTACACACTCCATTAGGGCTCCGCAAGCAGCACGCAACCTAACACCCAGGGTAGACAGGTACACACGCATGCACCTGCACACACACACACACACACACACACACATAAACATAAAAAAGAGCACTTGCATACACAGGTGAGCAACAATTTGGGACACTGGTACACAAAAACAGTAAGAAAATTACAACAGTCTAACTTCTTTGACTGTATTTAAACCCCCCCCCCCCTTTTTCTCCCCAATTGTCAGTTGTACCAGTCCAATTACTCACTCCTCTGAACCATCCAGGTTGCTGCTCCACCCCCTCTGCCGATCCGGGGAGGGCTGCAGACTACCACATGTCTCCTCCAATACACGTGGAGTCGCCAGCCGCTTCGTTACACCTGACAGTGAGGAGTTGCACCAGGGGGACGTACCACATGGGAGGATCACACTATTCCCCCCCAGTTCCCCCTCCTTCCTGAACAGGTGCCCCGACCGACCAGAGGAGGCGCTAGTGCAGCGATCAGGACACGTACCCACATCCAGCTTCCCACTCGCAGATACGGCCAATTGTGTCCGTAGGGACACCCGACCAAGCCGGAGGTAACACGGGGATTCGAATCGGCAATCCCCGCATTGGTAGGCAATGGAATAGACCACCACACCACCCAGACGCCCCAGGAGCCACATTTAAAAGCTCTACCACTGTTAAAGTGGCACACATTACTTTTTATTCCTCACATTCCTTCTTACACTGTCTTGTCCATCTTCTGTATTATCAGTGTCAAGTTTAATGTCGTCTCACAACTGCTCTTACTATCGCCTCACAACTGCTGTTACTATCGCCTCACAACTGCTCTTACTATCGTCTCACAACTGCTCTTACTATCGCCTCACAACTGCTCTTACTATCGCCTCACAACTGCTCTTACTATCGCCTCACAACTGCTCTTACTATCGCCTCACACTGCTCTTACTATCGCCTCACAACTGCTCTTACTATCCCCTCACAACTGCTCTTACTATCCCCTCACAACTGCTCTTACTATCGCCTCACAACTGCTCTTACTATCGCCTCACAACTGCTCTTACTATCGTCTCACAACTGCTCTTACTATCGCCTCACACTGCTCTTACTATCGCCACTTAAAGAGGAAAGACAAGACAGTAAGAATAATACAGCATTACAGCAGCGGCATTGCAACACGTCCACACTTTCTGTTCTCACCTGTTCTGAGTGATAGCGAAACCAAACAAATGTAAAACTCTCTCCATTTCTTGCGGTGCTTGACTCTGTCTCACACACACACACGAACTCACAAACACACATATATGCACACACACACACTCACGAAGTCACTCACACACACACACACATATGCACACAAAGCCTACATGCTGCTGAGCTGGTTGGAGGTAAGCTTTCATGGTCTTTAAAAATTAAAACACAGACGCGCGATGCACGTGGTGGTGTATTTGACAGTGTGTGATGACCATGGGTAAAGCACTTAGGCTACGCTAATTAGCCAGATTACCGTGGAGACTGAAGATGCTCTCTTTTATCCCAATTCAAAAGCTGGCATGACACAAACACATATGCACATGCCAGAACACTTCCTCTCTCTCTTATTATCTCCCTCTGCCCCTACCTACCCATTCTCTCTCTCTCTCTCTCTCTCTCTCTCTCTCTCTCTCTCTCTCTCTCTCTCTCTCTCTCTCTCTCTCTCTCTCTCTCTCTCTCTCTCTCTCTCTCTCTCTCTGAGCGGAAGTGCGAGTGAGTGTACGGAGCAGCAGCGTGTTGTTTCGGTTTAAGCGGAGTTTTATTTTCGGTAACGCTGCCACCGGCCCGGCGGGGCAATATGGCCGCTGTGGGAGGTGGAGGAACGGCGTTCGAAAAGTTGACACGCCGGCACGCGATAAAAGTGGCTCCGGTGGTCAAATGCTCGGTGGAGGAGTGCTGCCTCGCGGTAGGTGAGCATGTGGGCTATGGAAGCATCAAATCGGCGTCCAGAATGAACGGTGCAGTAGTTATGTTTATTGACAGTATTGATAAGGTCAACCAGGTGGTGGAAAGTGGTGTGGTGATTAGGGACATGTTGACTCCCGTTCTGCCGCTGGTTAACCCAGCCAAGAGAATCACCATTTCCAATGCTCCCCCATTCATGAGAAATGCAGCTTTTGAGAAGGAGCTTGCAAGATACGGACAACTAGTGTCCCCCATAAAAATGGTCTCCTCCGGTTGCCAGTCTCCTCACTTGAAACACGTTGTGTCCCATAGGAGGCAAGGTTTCATGATTTTGAAAAATAATGCAGAGGATTTGGATCTGAAGCTGAAATTCAGGATTGATGACTTTGATTATATTGTATTTGTTACTTCTGGTATGATGAAATGTTTTGGCTGTGGGTCAGAGGGGCATTTAGTAAGGTCTTGTCCCGAAAGGAGTGAGGGTAGATCTGAGCCTCAAGGGCCGCCTTCGTCCACCGATGCCGCCGCCAGCGGCGCATCTCCGGCTGGAGACGGCGCGGCCGAGTCGGCACAGGGCAGACAGAAGGCTGGGGAGCGAGGGGTGGGAGAAACAGACCAGGTGGTGACAGAGAAAAAGACCGAGGCTGGGGAACGTGAGGAATATGGACGGACTGAGCAGGCAGGGGAAGGAGGTGTACAGGCTGAGCATATTAAAACCGTTGAGCACACTGAGAAGGTGACAGAACTTGGGCAGGTCACAGCTGATGGCCAGGATGAGCAGGTAGGGGAGGTTGAACGGAATGTAACGGAAGAGGAAAACAGCGAGACCAGAGATCATAGCAAATTGGCTGGGCCAGATACGAGTGGTGGTCTGAGGATGCAAATACAGCAGACTGCTGTTAGAGTGGCAGAGTCTGTACTCGAAGAAGAGGCAGAGATTATGTTGGACGATGAAATAAAATCAAAAAAGTCAATTAAAAGGAAGCCGACTGAAGGTAGACAGGAAAATTTAAAAGTGAAGAGGCCTTCAAAAGATAAAAAGCCATCCTCCTCTTTGTCTGATGAGAACACAGACGAAAGTGAGTGTGAGTTAGGTTCCTCTCCTCGTACACAGGTGGACACAGAAGGCAGCTATGCCTTTCTGAAGATCAGGAAGTTTTTGCAGGTTACCAAGGGTTTGAGGGCGGTCAAGGTGGAAAATTATTTTCCAGACTTGCAGCTTTTTATTGAATCAGTTAAATGCTTTATGAAAAACACAGGGGACTTGGAGGTGAACACATTCACTGAGCAGGAAGTCTTCAGACTGAAAAAACTTGTACAGAAGGTAAAACTGCAACTTCATGATGATGATTAAGCCACGTTTGGGTATTGTTATCTTTTTGGTCAGTGTACGCTTGTTTCTGGCACAGTTCAGCCCCACTCTCCTCATGTGTAATATACAATTAGGCACTTTAAATCTGAATGGAGCAAGGGATGACATGAAAAGAGCTGCTGTGTTTAAACTGGTTGAGCTGAAGAAAATAGATGTCTTGCTTGTGCAAGAAACACATAGCACAGCAGATAATGAAACTGAATGGAAGAGGGATTGGACTGGAAAATTGATTCTTAGTCATAAATCCAATATTAGTGGTGGGGTCGGGATTCTTTTCTCAAGAGATTTTTTGCCATGCTCCCTTGAGGTAGAGGAAGTAGTCGAAGGCCGGCTACTGAAAGTAAGGGCACAGTATGAAAACGCAACACTGGTTTTTATAAATGTTTATGGTCCAACCCTTGGCCCTGAAAGGGTAGTTTTTCTGGATGTGTTATCTGATGTTATTAGTAAATGTGACAGTGAGGAGTATTTATTTCTGGGACGGGACTTTAACTGTACAGAGAATTGCAAGTTGGACAGGAACCATCAGGAACCACATCCTGCATCTCTTAGTCGGCTCACACGCTTGGTTAATTCGTGTGAACTGACAGATGTTTGCAGAGCTTTTTATGGGACCCAGAGGCAGTATACATGGACACATCTAAAGGATAACGCACTATCCATGGCACGGCTTGATCGGTTTTATTGTTTTAAACATCATTTTAATGTGTTTAAACAATGTAACATGCTTCCAGTTTGTTTCTCTGACCACTCTCTTGTACAGTGCTCGGTTTTCATACGAAGTGTTAAAACAAATAGTGCTTTCTGGCATTTTAACACAGGCCTCCTAAATGATAACAACTTTAGAGATGCTTTTAAGTTTTTCTGGGGCCAATATAGGAGCCGAAGGTCTGAATTTATTTCTATGCAGCAATGGTGGGACATTGGCAAGTGTCAGATAAAGCAGTTTTGCCAGCAGTACACTCGCAATGTCACCAGAGACATAGCCAGATCTATGAGAGATCTAGAGGATGAAATGGTGGAACTACAGAATTTGGCAGATTCCACAGGAGACAGAGGCCATGTAGAAGCTCTCAAATCCAGAAAGTCTGCTTTGGCTAGCCTGCTGGGTATTACAGCACAGGGGGCACTGGTCCGCTCGCGCTTTCTGAACGCCACACATATGGATGCTCCTTCTCACTTTTTCTTTAGTCTAGAGCGCAAGAATGGGCAGAGAAAAACCATTCACTCTCTGCGTACTAACACTGGTCTGCAGCTGTCAGATTTTTCTGGAATTCTGAAATACGCAGCAGGGTTCTACAGTGACCTCTATAAGAGCGAACTCAGGCAGGATGTGCTGGGGGCTGAGTCATTCTATCATGGGCTAAAAAGGGTTGAGGTAGCGCTCAATACAGACCTCGAGGCTCAACTGTCCCCTGAAGAACTCCATGACGCCCTGCAAAGTCTGGAAAGTGGCAAGGCACCTGGTATAGACGGGTTACCTGTTGACTTCTATAAGTCTTTTTGGTCGGTGCTCGGAGGGGATTTGTTGACTGTACTGAGGAATAGTGCAACTGAGGGGCGATTGCCTCAGAGTTGCAGGAGGGCCGTCATTACTCTCTTGCCGAAGAAAGGGGATCTGCAGGACATTAAGAACTGGCGGCCAGTGTCCTTGCTCTGCACCGATTACAAGATCTTTTCTAAGGTGCTAGCAAACAGACTGAGAAAGGTGATGAAGGAGGTCATCCATGTTGACCAGACTTACTGTGTGCCCGGTAGGCTGATCACTGACAACATTGCATTAATTAGGGACGTTTTGGACATCTCTAGTTCATTGGGAGTTGAAACTGGTCTTATTTCCATAGATCAGGAAAAGGCTTTTGACCGGGTTGAACACCAGCACTTGTGGCAAACCATGAAAGCTTTCGGTCTCAGCCCAGGTTTTATAGCTACGATCAAGGTTTTGTACAGTGACATTGAGAGTGTACTTAAAATTAACGGTGGTTTGAGCGCTCCTTTTAAGGTTCAAAGGGGAATCAGGCAGGCATGTTCTTTGTCTGGAATGTTGTACTCCCTGGCCATTGAGCCCCTGTTGCATAAATTGAGGTGTGAGTTGTCTGGAGTTGCTTTTGCTGGTTGCGGCACAACTTTTAAGCTCTCTGCCTATGCCGATGATGTAGCTGTTTTTGTAAAGGACCAAAGAGATATTGATGTCTTAGTAAAAAATGTTATCAAGTTTGGTCAGATATCATCGGCTAGGGTAAACTGGGGAAAAAGTGAGGCACTGATGGTAGGAGAGGGACTGAACAGTAAACTCATGTTACCTGGGGGATTGACATGGAAAAGGGGAGGGATGAAATATCTGGGAGTGTTTGTGGGGAATGACACCTTCTCAAATAAGAATTGGGAGAATGTCTTGGAAAAAGTTGAGGGGCGTCTTAGGAAGTGGAAATGGATTCTACCACAACTGTCGTATAGGGGGCGCATGTTAGTAATCAACAACCTGGTGTCATCAACGCTATGGCATCGATTAACATGCGTTGATCCTCCAACCAACCTCCTGGCCAAGATTCAGGCTGTGCTGGTGAACTTTTTCTGGGACAACTTGCACTGGATTCCTCAGAGTGTGCTGTACCTTCCTAAAGATGAGGGGGGTCAAGGGCTAGTCCATCTGGCCAGCAGGGGTGCAGCCTTCCGCCTCCAGTTCATTCAAAGATTGCTCACTGGGCCTAGAGATCTAGTGTGGCGACCAGCAGCCTGTGCAATACTTCGACGGTGTTGTGGACTCGGAATAGACCTGCCCTTGTTCCTAATGGCTATTAAGAACTCAGACCTCAACGGATTGCCTGGATTTTATCGTGGGCTCATGAGAGTGTGGAATATGTTTAAGAAGGAGAGAACGGGCTGTTCTGACTCTCTGAGCTGGCTTCTAAAAGAGCCGGTGGTGTATGGCGGGCGTATGGACACGTTCTGCGACTTTGGACCCACGGTATCAAAGCTGTTCTGCCAGGCAAAGGTCGTCACATTGGGTCAGGTGGTGGAGCTGGCTGGGCCCAATCTTGACAACGCTGCCACTCTAGCATCTCACCTGGGAGTGAAATCTACGCGCCTCCTTAGTCGGGTACTACTTAAGTGGAACGGTCAGCTCACAGCAGTAGAACGGGGGCTTTTGACATCGTACTGCAGTGGTTCTACTCATCCCAATTTTGAGGATCCATTTCCTGTTTTAAAGGTTGTTCCTGATCTGAAAAATTGTATGGGGCCACTTTTGGATTTGGGAAATGCTCTTAATGAAAGGCTGAATGTACTTAAAGGTAAGACCATGTATAATATGCTTGTAAAGGTCTTGAATAAAGATAAACTGAGTGGTCGGACTGATACACCCTGGAGGGCCCAGCTGGGATTGGGGGAGAATGTGAAGCCAGTCTGGAGGGGCTTATACAAACCACCGTTAATTAAGAAAGCTGGTGATCTGCAGTGGAGGGTCTTGCATGGCATAGTGGCGGCCAATGCTTTTGTTTCTGTGCTAGACCCTAATGTGAATGACAACTGTCCCTATTGTGCCCAGAGAGAAACAGTGTTTCATTGCTTTTCAGAATGTGTGAGGCTTACACCCCTGTTCCTGCTACTAGACCGCTTATTTAGATCATCTGGGGAAAGTTTCTGCAAACAGAATTTCATTTTTGGTTTCAAATATAGTCAACGTGTAAAATTTAAATGTCAACTCTTAAATTTTATTTCAGGGCAGGCAAAGATGGCTATCTATGTGAGCCGTAAAAAGAGAATTAAAGAATGTATAGAATGTCATGTTGAACTGTTGTTCTGCAGGATGGTCAAGGCCAGGATAAAAGTAGACTTCAATTACTACAAGGCAATGAAAGACCTGGTCACATTCACAACCTTGTGGTGTTATAAAGGGCTGCTGTGTTCCACCATAAAAGATGAGCTGGTCTTTTCTAAAGAACTTGGATAAAAGAGGTCTTACCTGTTTTTTATTTTTTGAGTTGTCGGTGAATGATTGTTCTTTTGGGCTTGTAAAAAATGCTTATTGATTGTTTATACCTCGACAAGTATTGTTTATGTTCGGAGGGATTTCAAGTCTGCTTTTTGTCTAAATTTTTCTGTTAAATAAAGACTTGGTTTAAAATTCAAATTCTCTCTCTCTCTCTCTCTCTCTCTCTCTCTCTCTCTAACACACACACACACACGGACAAAGACCCACACAAAATCATCAAGGCGCTGTGATTGGCACATTTGGATGTCACAGACACAGAAAAAATACAAAAAAGGCCACACACACGAACACACACACACAAAGCATGCGAGGCAGCCACGTCAGTGACAAACAGCACCCCTCGCTTCTCTATCAAAGGGTGATTGCATAAGAAAACACACTTTTCTGCCTCTTTCACTCAATCCATCTTCCTCCCTCCCTCCAGTTGATCATCTTCCTCCCTCCCTCCAGCTGATCATCTTCCTCCCTCCAGTTGATCATCTTCCTCCCTCCCTCCTGCTGATCATATTCCTCCCTCCCTCCTGTTGACCATTTTCCTCCCTCTCTCCTGTTGATCATCTTCCTCCCTCTCTCCTGTTGATCATCTTCCTCCATCCCTCCTGTTGATCATCTTCCTCCCTCCATCCTGTTGATCAGAATCATTGAAGAGTGCTGCTCACACTTTCTCAAAAGCTTAACACGGTCAAAGAAAGGGTAAAAAATGACGGAGGTTCAGAAAGAGAAGGGAAAAAAAGAATGAGGGCAAAAAAGAGAGGGAACAATATGGAGATGTTGAAGGAGTTGTCAATATGCGGGCTACAAAGGTAAAAAGAAAGACATGCAGTCAGAGTGAGAAACAACACCAGGAAGAATGGCGGAGAACCGCGGAGACAAAAAAAGTGTGTGCGTGTAAGAGCAAGAGATAATAAGAGGAGGAGAGAGAGAGAGAGAGAGAGAGAGAGAGAGAGAGAGAGAGAGAGAGAGAGAGAGAGAGAGAGAGAGAGAGAGAGAGAGAGAGAGAGAGAGAGAGAGAGAGAGAGAGAGAGAGAGAGCATGGTGGAACCAAGCCAGGGTTGAACAAAGAACTACAGTAACAGTCCACTGGCCTTACAGCTGCTCTCTGCACACACTTTCCCTGGGCTCCGAGTGTGTGTGTGTGTGTGTGTGTGTGTGTGTGAATTGCTGTTGTCAGGGTCCCTATGCCCCCCCCCCTTCACCAGTCAACCTGCCAACACATAAACCCACCCATCAACCCCAGCTCATTGCCGCGCCGCTTTGCCTGCAGAGAGGAGTATGGGGAGGAGAGGGAAGGAGCAAGGAGGGGGAGAGAGAAAAGGAGGGAGAGGTGGACAAATGGCGTAATCAAGAAATCTATGCCGAATATATAATATTTCGAATAATAAATAAGCATAGTTTTATTTATTTCTAAACATTTCTTATCAATTTTGTCCCTTGTGCGACACCGGGTGGATATTGGGGTTGTACGTAGCATCGAGATCTGGTTATTCTAGATACATGACATCAAGATGTGTTTTTCTTTTCCTTTCTTTGTGTTCCCCCCTTTTTTTCTCTTGTTCCCAATAGTTGAGTTTGTATTATGCAGCACAATTTGCATTGAATTTGAACTATACAGTACAGTAGGAGCTGAGTTTGTCATATATAGCAGCTGAATTACCTTAGGAGGAGGTGAGAAGAGGTAGGACAAAATAAGTGGATACCTCCTCCTACTCCTTCTCCAACATGTAACACATAATCTGATGCATGCAGAGACTTGTGCCCTGAGGTTTTTTTGTTTGTTTGTTTTTGGTTTTTTTGGGGGGGGGGGGTTCGTTCCCCTTATCTCCCCAATTGTATCCGGCCAATTACCCCACTCTTCCGAGCTGTCCCAGTCGCGAGAGCCTCCTCCGATACTTGTGGAGTCAGCAGCCGCTTCTTTTCACCTGACAGTGAGGAGTTTCACCAGGGGGACGTAGCGCATGGGAGGATCACGCTATTCCCCCCCCGAACAGGCGCCCAGATCGACCAGAGGAGGCGCTAGTGCAACGATCAGGACACATACCCACCTCCGGCTTCCCACCCGCAGACACGGCCAATTGTGTCTGTAGGGATGCCCGACCAAGCCGGAGGTAACACAGGGATTCGAACCGGTGATCCCCGTGTTGGTAGGCAACGGAATAGACCACTATGCTACCTGGACGCCCCGTTTGCTAAGTTTGATGTGCGGATTTGTTGATCACTTCAGATTATTGGCAATGTCTTATTTGTATGTGATATCCTGCTTATTTACATGTTCGAAATACATCATAATTCATTTAGTCAATCTAAAAAGAAGGAGAAGAAAAATGAATGGAGATAAGAGAAAAGGAGTGACAGACACAGGGAGTGCGGTGGGAAAGAGACAACGAGCTACTGTCGGTTGAGTGGGTGATTGAAAAGAGGAAGGAGGAAGACAATAAGACGTCCCCTCGTGCTGGATTACGCCACTAGGACACTTAAATTCTCCAATGCTTACTTTGGTCTTCTACCGGTTTAGTACTTTCTATTAGAAAACGATTTCCAACCTTCCACTGTGCGCCGCTGTCTCATTACTGCCATCCTGGCAGTGTTTTAAACACAAACTTTTAATGTAACGAGCGCCCCATCTCGCGCTGTTCATTTGTAATTAGCAGCAGAGCTTGTATGGCCGCTGAAGCGTTCAGCTGGAATGGTTTTGTTATTTGCAACACACCAGGAATCATTACAACAGTTATCTAATTATACTAGAATTAGATCACTACTCAAACAGCATGCTCTCTCTCTCTCTCTCTCTCTCTCTCTCTCTCTCTCTCTCTCTCTCTCTCTCTCTCTCTCTCTCTCTCTCTCTCTCTCTCTCTCTCTCTCTCTCTCTCTCTCTCTCTCCCTCTCTCTCTCTCTCTCTCTCTCTCTCTCTCTCTCTCTCTCTCTGAGTCTGCATGCCTCTTGTTTTCTTCTCTCTCTTTTTTTCATTCTGTGATCAACACACAATGTTTGACGCTGAATGTGTGAAGCTCCAATTAATCTTGTCATCTCAGTTCAATTCAACATGCTTCCAGCACTGGCAAAGAAATAACAAATCACATTGACTGGTTCAGTGAAAGACTCTTGACGTGTTGCCAAGCAAGATGCTATTGGGTGACATCCTCGCTGAGCGAGGGGATGGTGTGCAGACATGCACGCCTACAGATGGACTCAGCCAGAACCACCAGTACCACCTACACCCTGCAACTCATCCCGAGGGCAGTCACTGATAACTGCTGCCTAATGGGAGTTAGAGGACAGTTACCAATGCTACCCCCCCCTTTCTCCCCGGCCAATTACCCCACTCTTCCAAGCCATCCCAGTCTCTGCTCCACCCCCTCTGCCAATCCGGGAAGGACTGCGGACTACACATGCCTCCCCCGATACATGTGGAGCCGTCAGCCGCTTCTTTTCACCTGACAGTGAGGAGTTTCACCAGGGGGACGTAACATGTGGGAGGATTACACTATTCCCCTCCAGTTTCCCCTCCCCCCGAACAGGCACCCCGACAGACCAGGAGATGCTACTGCAGCGACCGAGACACATATCCACGTCTGGCTTCCCACCGCAGACACGGCCAATTGTGTCTGTAGGTTCGCCTGACCAAACCAAAGGTAACACGAGGATTCGAAGCACCAATCCCCATGTTGGTAGGCAATTGAACAGACTGCTACACTACCCGGACACCCCACCAATGCTAATATTTTTTAATTGTTTAGTTTACTACAAATGGCTATTGGGGATCACTGAAGCTTTTGTTTGTGTCTATTGCTGGCAGTTAATAAGGAGCTCTGACACTCCACAGGACGGCAAGCATTAATATAACAACATGCTCCTAAAAAAACCTTTGACTAGGATACATAGCCAGCTCAGGCCGTTCAACCTGCCTCAGGTACTGCTGATTCAGTTCTACACTGCAATAGCTCAGTCTGTCCTCTGCACATCCATCACTGACTGGCTTGGTTCGGCCACCAAACAGGACAGGGACAGATTGCAACGGACAGGGCTGCAGAGCAAATCACTGGTGCCAACCTGCCCTCCATTCAGGGCTTATACACCTCCAGAGTCAGGACAACATCACTGCAGACCCATCACATGCTGGTCACAACCTGTTCCAACTCCTCCCCTCTGGTAGGCGCTACAGAGCACTGTACCTCAAAACAACCAGATATAAAACAGTTTCTTTCCGTGGGCTGTCATTCAAATGAACACTTAACACTGTCAAATAAATCCATCCATTTTGTATATACTGTACTGTGCATGGTGTATATACTGTACTGTACATGGTGTGTATACTGTACTGTACATTGTACGTATACTGGTACTCTGTCATGTCCATCTACCTCAGGCCTGTATGTAAGTAACCAGCTAACATCTATTTTAGCATCTCCGATATATTCTCTGCACCACTGCACCTTATCACCTCTTATTTCACCTGTACATAGTCAATCCTTGTGTATATAGCTGAGGATTGTTGTGTTGTAGTGTTGTTATTCTGTTAAGTACACTGAGAGAGCTACAAAACCAGAGTCAAATAACATGTTTGTACAAACCCACATGGCCAATAAACATGATTCTGATTCTGACACAATGAAAAAAAAATCCCTTCAAAATACCAGCAAGCAAATGCCACCATAAGCATACAAATGCATTATGATGAAAACTGGTTGAATGACTTGAGTCAGGCACGACCTGTAGCCCACACCGCTGTGACCGGTGCTGTATTAAGCACTGCTCTGCAAAACCTTTTTCCAATAGAGAGTATGAGTCTGCAGGAGTGTTGATGCCTGGGAAGAAAACAGTGTCCTGACGATCCTCGGCTAATCAACTATGCAGACACGTGCGGAGACATGAGGTTTGACGCCGCTGATAAAGAGGTTTTATTTATTTAGTTAGTTTTGGATTTTCCCCCCTTTTTGTCCCCAATTGCACTTGGCCAATTATCCCACTCTTCCGAGCCATCAATGTCAATATCAATATCACATCCCGGTCGCTACTCCACCCCTACTGCTGATCCGGGGAGGGCTGCAG
This sequence comes from Lampris incognitus, assembly GCF_029633865.1. Lineage (NCBI taxonomy): Eukaryota > Metazoa > Chordata > Actinopteri > Lampriformes > Lampridae > Lampris > Lampris incognitus. Next base: position 28,980,371 of record NC_079216.1, on the reverse strand, counting down.
ACTAGCACATGCCTCCTCCGATATACATGTGGAGTCGCCAGCTGCTTCTTTTCACCTGACAGTGAGGAGTTTGGCCAGGGGATGTAGTGCATGAGAGGATCACGCTATTCCCCCCAGTTTCCCCTCCTCCCCGAACAGGTGCCAGAGGAGGCGCTAGTGCCACAACCAGGACACATACCCACGCGCAGCTTCCCATCAGCAGTCATGTTCAGTTGTGTCTGTAGGGACGCCCAACCAAGCCGGAGGTAACACGGGGATTCGAACTGGCGATCCCCGTGTTGGTGGGCAATGGAATAGAGTGCCACGCCACCCGGACGCCTGATACAGATGTTTTCTATTGAAATTAATAGGAGTGTTCTTCTTGACTCACCCCACTGTTGTGTCATGGCCTTTATCTATTCCAATGAAGCTGCGCATGAGGGCTTAATAAATTAACAACGAATAAAGTTTAAACAAATCCCATTTCATAAATGTTCATTTTACCTGGTCTGATGAAGCTCGGTCATTTACTACTGTAAACATTACTCGGCCTCCCTTCATAATGCCTCGAAGTGAAGCAAGTTTAAGACCTTCAGTTTTCACAGGACCATCCATCCTTAGTGTGCCTGTGTTTACATTGCTTCACATACAACTCTCACCTTTTATCACTGGTGGATGGATCTGTCAATTATTCATGCCCTCAACAGGTGAGCTTCATTAATCAGCTACTACTGTCTTACAAACAGACACATATTGACACATCATACCCCCTGCTGCTGTAATTAAAGGTGTCCTTGACAACAACATCGTCAACTTCCACACCCTTGGACTTTACCGTTCATAGCCCCACTCAAGTTTACACACACACACTCCGCGTGGGCGCGTGCACATGCACGCACACAAACACACACATTCTCTCTCACTCGCCCCTGTCTTTCTCATTCTGTCACTTTCTTCTCTCCATTCACACTCCAGCCTTTCTCTTTCCCCATCTTTCTTCCTCTGCTGTTAATCTTTGTATTTCTATACTGAGAAGCTTTGGAAGGTTCTTTGGTATTGTTTCAGTTACAGGTGATGTATGTACTTTAACATCAGTGACACTGCAGCTTCACTGGCACTGCTAGGTGCACGCCATCTGGATGCATTGAGTGTGTTTGTGTGTGTGTGTGTGTGTGTGAGAGAGAGAGCGAGAGAGAGAGAGAGAGAGAGAGAGAGAGAGAGAGAGAGAGAGAGAGAGAGAGAGAGAGAGAGAGAGAGAGAGAGAGAGCAATGCAATATGGGTGTGACCATACGTGTATCCTGAAATGATTTGCATGCACACATGAACAACAACTGACATTTAGTAACTGTGCTGACCAAGCATTTTTTTCCCCAAACACCCAACTAAACTAAGGTTTACGTTGGGTGGGGACATCTCCCCAAATAGATGTAAAATCAGTAATTTTGGCTGTCCAGCCAGTGACTTCCATCAATGTCATGTTTCCTCTCTGTGATTACGATGACCAACTACTGCCATAACCAAACCCCCAGTAGCACTTCACGTGTGTAACAGCTGTGTTACTCAGACCACATCTTCACTTTATCAGTGACAGTGATAGGTCATTTAAAGACATGTTGTAGTACCTGCACAAATCATAGTGCAGATCGGTGTCACGGGGAGAGATGAAAATACACTTCAACTTTGCCATACACACATAGTATGCCCATGCACTGGACAAGTATCTCATCTACATCGACATTTGAAAGTAATTCTCCATCTTTGTGTGTGTGTGTGTGTGTGTGTGTGTGTGTGTGTGTGTGTGTGAGAGAGAGAGAGAGAGAGAGAGAGAGAGAGAGAGAGAGAGAGAGAGAGAGAGAGAGAGAGAGAGAGAGAGAGAGTGAGCAAGAGAGTGAGCAAGAGAGCGAGAGAGTTTTCACACTTCTCTAAAAACTACCACTCTGTCACATCTAGAGGAAAAAGTTGACAATTTTATAGCATGTGAGGTGTAGTGTGAACATAGCCAGAGAAAGTCAGGGAAAGAGGGTGAGGTGGTGAGACATTGTATGAGTCCATGTGTGTGTGTGTGTGTGTGAGTGTGTGTATTTGGTCCAGGTGCTGGGACCTTTCTGAGTCCCTGGACAGGGAATGCAGGTATCCCTGGACTCCCCTCTGCTTCCTACTAACAAGCCACACACAAACATGCACGTACCTACTACACTCACACATCTGCACCATGTCAGACACACACACACACCTCATCGATCAGGGGGAGGATGGGGGTCGCTGTGTGCCCCGTTAGCCAACCGCTAAGGACCAAGTGCCTCCGGGCACATGCCCCCCCCCCAACCCACACATGCATGCATGCATAAACACACACCCACACACATGCATGCACAGTTAAACACCGCAGACACATAAAGATCTCATCTACGTACAACCCTTAGAGTAAAGCTCCCATGCTGCTTTATATGCTACAATGGCAGACCCTTCACTGCCCTGCCAAATAATACGGCGCCAGCAACAACAAACACCCAATATTCTGAATTGGCAATAAATTAAAATGAATATCGTAACCTAGCAACAGCAGACAAAAAGCAAGGTAACCCGGCAACAACTTACAATGAACAGTGTAATGAAACAATGCGGTGATGGTAAACAATATAGCCTTGTAAGAAGTGACCACTAACAGGGTCGCCTTAATGATCACGCGTTACAGTTCAGTTTGAATTTCGCTCCAAAACGCTGGCATGTGGACTCATCGCCAGCTGTGAGGCAGTTGCACTGACCCGTGTAGCAGCAATGCAGTTATTCAATTCTTAAGTTTCACACTGAGCCTCACTCTTGTAACCAATTTAGAGAAACTCCAAGGGAAGGGACGGACCTCCTAGCTGTCAATCAACTCTGTGCACGCCATCAACACCTGAGTTCTCAGGTGAAGCCGATTTAAACAGGCTTGTCTCTCTTGGCCAAATAGAAATAGCTATCTGCTTCACCTATAACTTACAGGCTACAAGAAAGAAAACTACTTGACAGGAACAATTGTCCTCATTCATGGAAGTAAATCATTTAACCTTGCATAAAGGTTTTTTCCCCCTTTTTTTGCTCCCCAATTGTATTTGGCCAATTACCCCACTCTTCCGAGCTATCCTGGTCGCTGCTTCACCCCCGCTGCCGATCCGGGGAGGGCTGCAGACTACCACGTTCCTCCTCCAATATATGTGGAGTCGCCAGCTGAGGAGGCGCTAGTGCAGCAACCAGGACACTTACCTACATCCGGGTCAGGACACATACCCACATCCCACCCGCAGACACGGCCAATTGTGTCTGAGGGATGCCCGATCAAGCCAGTGAAAACACGGGGATTTGAACCGGCGATCCCCGTGTTGGCAGGCAATGGAATAGACCGCCACGCCATGCCACGCCACCCAGATGCCCCTGCTCATGGAGTTTTTAACCCTCCAGCTTGTCTCATAGAAAAGACGTATATACCCTGGGCAAACCCTGAATCTCAACACCAATTCATAAACAAGGCCCAGTATTGGTGAAACTAAAATAATCACTTTTGCATGCATAGATTATAAACCGTGCTACATTATACTCTCCTCACGGCATTTTCACAAAACTTGCAAAAGGGTGATCACATAAGGTGCTATTGCTCAGAAAATAGCAATCTTTATCTTTGTAAATGCTTCACACCTATAGCCTAAGAGATTTGTGGGAAAAAATATTTTTAAATGTGTAGATTATCAACTGCAATGCATTATATGGGCCATCCACACCAAGAACGGTAACTATAATGTTGACTATAACGATGACGATGTGAGCATCCACACTGATGAAGGATAAGGTTCTGTATACAGTGGTGCCAAGCATGCACTGGCGGCAGCTTAGGAAGATAGATTTTGATGACCTGTTACCGCTGTACATTGCACACAGAAAGAAAAAGAAAACCAGAAGTATGGGTTCACGAAATTCTTCAAGGACGAGAGTTAGGGGAAGCCAACACTCTGGTACGAGAGTTGTCATCTTTTGAAGACAAATTTTATTCATACTTTCATATGAGTAAACATCAATTGGTTGGTATCCTGACATCAGTAAGGACCAAACGAACATCAGAGACCCCATCAGCGCCAAAGACCGTAAAATTACTTTTTTGAGTGATTCACAGCCCAATTTTACATTATATAACTGTTTAATAAGTTGTAGCTATACCACGTAAGCCAAGACGGATTTTGATTGGTTGTAAATGTTTCTATTGTTCATCAAATTGCTCTGAAAGTGACCCATCGCCAATGTCATTGTTGTTATAGTTGTGGTGTGGACTCCACCATCCACTTGAGTTAAAATGGTTTTTAATATCACTACAGTTATCGATAGATAGATAGATAGATAGATAGATAGATAGATAGATAGATAGATAGATAGATAGATAGTGTGTGTGTGTGTGTGTGTGGATGGGGGGTGTCAGCGTAACAGGTCTATTTTTTCCAGACCGGCGGGGGGGGGGGGGGGGGGGGGTTCGGGAGGGTTGTGTTTGTTAAGGAGCCTGATAACAGAGGGGATGAAACTGCCTCTGTTTGTTATGAATACAGGGGCAACATGTCTCCTACCAGAGGCCATGATCGGAAAGCAGGTGCTGAGGTTTTGAGTTGAGTCCCTTGCGCTCTTATATGCTTTCTTCATCGCCCTCTGGTCATAAAGCCACTGGAGGGTTGAGCGCTGCCCCCTGCAGAGCTTGGACCCCAAGGTGATCACCCTCTGCATCTTGGCCGTGTTGGTCTCTGACAGCCCCTCCTACCAAGCCAGAAAAGAAAAGGTGAGGAGGCTTTCTATACAGCAGATGTTATAGCTATGGAGGATGGGAGGGGCTACGTCCAGATGCCTCAGCCTCTGTAGGAGGTACAGCGGCTACTTTTTGAAATTATTTGTGTGTTGTCATTGAAGGTCAGCCTGCTGTTAATGATTGTTGTGAGGCACTTGTAATTGCTAGCTTTCTCCACAACCTCTCCTTTGAGTGTCAGCTGTGGGAAAGGGTCACCCTTCCTCAGGCAGTCTATGAGGAGCTCCTTTGTCTTCCTCAAGTTTATCTGGAGAAAGTGCTGCTCGCACCACTGGTGCAGCTTTTCTGCTTCCTCCTCAAAGTGGGCAGCAGGGCTGTTGGAGGTGTCGACTAATGCCGCGTCATCTGCAAACTTCACGGCCAGGCACAGACTATCTGAGCCCCCAGGTTGTTGGTGTAAAGTGAGAACAGACTGGTGAAATCACTGTCCCCTGGGGGGCGCCAGTGGACATGAGAATGACAGGAGAGGTGGAGCTGTTGACCCTGATATACTGCTCCCTTTTGAGGAGGAAGTCCAGCATCTAGAAGATCACGTGGGGATCCCCCTGGAGCTCTTGGTGTGGATGGCTCTTATGTGCCATTGAAACTAAGTTATCGAAACTGCCGGTCTGCATGGGCTAGCAGTTAGCTTAGCCTGCCCCAGTTCCATGTCCTGTCAGACTACCCTCAGTGTTTCCTCTTCGGGTGCAGCTCCAGGCAGGGCCGCGGGTCCCTGGGCCCACAGGATGCAGCAGACTAAGCTCTCCCAGCCATCAAACGAAGACAAACTTAGGCGCAGACTTGGACATAGACACCGCATGGACAGTACTGGGTGAGGCCGCCGTAAACGTGAATTCACAACATCATCTTCCAACACCGGAAGTGGAAACAGATCGATCTATATCTTTATAAATACTTCACTCGTAAGCACAAAAGCACTTGGCAACATTTATCTTGATATAACTAAGAGATTTGCAAAAAAAAAAAACGTTTTACATGTATAGATTATCAACAACGATATGAGTTTTGCTTTTATGACAGGCAAACTAGTTCATGTGCATGGACCTATTTTGAGAGTTATGGGAGAAGAGGAGGAAACAGAGAGAAAATGTGGTTGTGTACTTTCAAAATCTAGCTCATTATTGCTAATTTCTCCAACATTTCTCCAAAAATGAACAATAGAGTCTAAAAAAAAAAAGAATCTGTAATCTTCCACAACATACACTTAACAAAGCAACCTGGGAAGAACTGACAATTACCAGCAGAGCACATCAACTGACGATGTCACTGTAGCCTTGTAACACAGGAAAATGAATGGCACCAACTAACTACGAACTACGGAAATGTGACCTACCATCAAATAAAATGGAGACAAAAGAGTACGAAAACGCTCTCGCTGTTTCCAGATATTGCGACTGAAATTCAATGCAAATGATGACAATGTTTTGGAAAATACTCTCATAATCACCATATGCGTGTGTGTGTGTGTGTGTGTGCGTGCGCGTGCGCGCGCGCACATGTGTATGAAACAGATGAAGTGTGAGTTTTCCCAAAAACATTTAGAGGTCTCCAACTTACCTATATTGTGTGTCCCAACCCCTTTTACCCTATCTTCAGCTACCAAACATGCTGCAAAATGAAAAGGATATACTACTGCAGGACTGACGGAGGACCCACACAGTGGGGATCCATTTGGCTACCAGTGTGTGAGTGTGTGTGTGTGTGTGTGTGTGTGTGTGTGTGAACATGTCGGGCATAACGTGCTGTAACAAGACTAGTTTTTATGTGTTCTATAAATAACGTCGTTCCCATAATAATTTCTTCTCGTCGAGCGCATCTGATTGGGCCACAGGGACCACACACACACACACACACACACACACACACACACACACACACACACACACACACACACACACACACACACACAGGAGAGGTGTCATTAGAAATCATTAGCAGACAACATTAAGTGGCTAACAGCAAAAAAAAAAAAAAACACCAGGCTGTTAAAGTTTATTATCACTATTATGGGGTGGATGATGGCTGCTGCTATAATAACATTTATGAGGGAGGAAAAAAAGGATAACCAATAATGATTAATAATAATAAATTTTAATTTTACAGTGCTTTTCAAAATGCTCAGATGCTTTACATATACTAAAATAAACATAAAAGCAGCACACCAAAAGCATGTCACACACAACATTAAAAGCAATTCTGAATACCAACACGGGGATCACCAGGTCAAATCCCCGTGTTACCTCCGGCTTGGTCGGGCAACCCTACAGACACAATTGGCCGTGTCTGCAGGTGGTAAACCGGATGTGGGTATATGTCCTGGTCGCTGCACTAGCGCCCCCTCTGGTCGGTCGGGGCACCTGTTTGGGGGGGGGGGATAGCATGATCCTCCCACGTGCTACATCTTCCTGGTGAAACTTCTCACTGTCAAGTAAAAAAAAGCGGCTGGCGACTCCACGTTTCTAGGAGGAGGCATGTGGCAGTCTGCAGCCGTCCCCGGATCGGCAGAGGGGGTGGAGCAGCGACCGGGACGGCTCGGGAAGAGTGGAGTAATTGGCCAAGAACAATTGGGGAGAAAAGGGGGGGGATCCCCCCCCAAAAAAAGCAATTCGGAAAAGGTGAGTTTTGATTAAGGCTACAGTCACACATACGCAAAATTAACATTCCATTCTATACGAGCGAGTCATGAAGGAAATTTACATCTTCGCTTCACGTGAAGCTCAACTTTGGAGAACTTTGACCAGAGAATCCACAGCCTCAACCAATAGCAAAGAAGTGTGTGCGGTTGACCCCACTTGGCTGTAATTGGCTGTAGTTTTCTAAGTGAGTCAGGATAGAGGAGACTGATTGTTGCTGAAACCAACAACCATTCTTGTGTGACCAACAATCACAACCACTAAAATGGACTACAACCAGCAAACTGATTTCCTTGTGTGTCACATCCTGTACTGCCCACACTCAGCATGGCAAGATACGAATATCGCCTCAGCAGACGATGTGTGACCGTAGCCTGATGATGTGAACGTGGACAGATCGGTACAGTCTCTGATGTGTTTGGGGAGGGGTTCCAGAGGGAGGGGGCAGTGATGGAGAAGGCTCTGTCAACCCAGGTCCAGTGCTTGGTCCTGTGTGGTGGAGACAGGAGGTTGACATTGGGGGAGCAAAGGATGGGAGAAGGAGTATGGTATTGGAGCAGGTTGGTGAGGTAGGAGGGGGCCTGGTTATGGAAGACTTTGTGATTGAGAAGAAGGACTTTGAACTGGAGCTGTTGTGGGACAGGGAGCCAGTGGAGGTTCTGGAGGGAGTGGGAGTGGGTGAGCAGGCGAGCAGCAGAGTTCTGGATGTACTGGAGTTTGTTTATGACTTTGGATGATGAGCCATAAAGAATGCTGTTGCAGTAGGCAGTTCTGGATATGATGAAGGCGTGGCTCAAGGATTCGGCAGCAGAGGAGGAGAGTGATGGGAAGATACGAGTTCTTCTTTTTAGGTGGAAAAGGCAGAGCTGGTGATTTGTTTGAAGTGGCGCAGAGGTTGCTGTCGAACATGATTCCGAGTTTACAGATATGTGGGTAGGGGGACAGAGTGGAATTATCGATGGTGAGGCAGAAGTTGTGAGTGGTTTTGGCAAGGGATTTGGGACCGACTATGATCACGTCAGATTTATCACCATTTAGTTTGAGGAAGTTGACTTCCATCCATGATTTGTTTTCCGCGAGACAGCTGGTCAGACTTGAGTAAGCTGTAATGGTTACAGACAAGGTGTAGCAAGGGAGGGAGCGCTCCATAGAATAAAAGAGGAGTAGGCTAGTTGACGGAGACAGGAGGAAGGAAGGACGATATACAGACAAGAAGAAGTAAAGACAACAAAAGACATAGAAACTCACTCATATGGACACCCTTTAGTCATGTCTCTCTGTCCTTCAGTCGTCATCAGAGGACCAAGTTTGGCTTTCAAAGTACTCCAGGTTCATCCATCTACATTCTCGGGCTTTCCCACCACACAGAGTTTTGTCAGTTTCAATGTTTGATTGTGTGGTTTATCTGAACCATACTGCATTGTTTTGTGCTGTGTGACTCGATCAGTTTGTTGGATTGTCGTGACTTTTTGTCCCCTCAGCATTCAACTGACTTTCGGCACTTTGACCAACCCTATGTCTCTCTATGCCTCTTTTAGTGAAGTGTGTCATTTGGGAAGTGTACAGGCGTGGAATACAAAGGTGCAACTGCAGAAGAAAATGTTCTCAGCGAAGGCAGGCTGATCAAAGGGTTCAAACGGTTCAGTCTACAATAACTTACCACAAACTCAGGTCCCTCCAGGGACAAAGCCAGTGGAGCTACTTTTGCCTAAAATATTTACAGAATTGTGCACCACTAGTAAGTCATATTATTAGACACTTTGGAATGAAAAAAGAGCACGTAGGCAGGAAAATGAAGTGCTGGGGGAGGCAAGTATCCATGAGTAAGCATTTGGGTGAACCACAGATTAAAAAAGGAGGGATGTGCTCTGTGGGCTCTTCCTCTGCCTTGGGCTAAGGGAAGTCAGGCAGAGAGGGAGAAGGAGGAGAGAAATAAACAGAAAGAATGATGGAAGGAGAGAAAGAGAAGTACCAGCTTCTCCCCTGATTCAGTGTGTGTGTATGTGTGTGTGTGTGTGTGTGTGTGTGTGTGTGTGTGTGTGTGTGTGTGCACCACCTGTATCCCTGCACAAAAGTTCCGCGTGCATCTAAGAAACAAATGTGTGCATTTGTATTTTCATAAAATGTGTGTGTGTGTGTGCGCACGCACACGTGCGTGTGTGTATGAATTATTCAGGTCCGTGGAGAGGCCAGCCTGCTGTGGTAATGAGGAGGATATGCATTGATACCAAATATTGCTGGTTTGAAGCTATCGATCCAACAGCCATTTGTCTAAACTATAGTCGGGAAGCGAGCGCTGTTGGCGCCCTTTAGAATGACTGACAGGCATATAACACAGACATATGGATGGGGAAAAAGTTGCACAGGGAAGTTGGATGGACAAACAGACAGACATATTGGTAGACAGACATAACGGTATACTAGAGCCGTAATCTCCTCTCCCTTCCACTCAAATCCCTCCCCATCTCCCCAAAGAAAAGAGGGGATTTATTTGTTCAACGGGGTTAAGATGATGCAGGAAGTAAAGAAGAAAAATCATATAAAAAGGGAGAAGGCATGCCAGAAAAGCTAGCTCCCTGCAGTCCTCACATCAGCTTGTTTTGAGGTTTGGAATGGGGCCACTGTCTAAGCTAGGACACTTGGGCTTCCACTGACCCAGAAGAAGCTCACAGCCAACGTGTTATTTGGAATTAGTCCCAGAACACTAGTCTGTCCAGCGGGCACCTAGTTAGGGTATAGAATGGAGTGACTGGTTTTGCCATTGGACCTAGGAAGGGTTTAGCCTAGAGATTTGTTTGGACCTGGTCCTAGCAAGTAAATCCACCCAGTAGAATGAGGGCAAAGTCAAGTGATTAGTTAAGCATTAGGCCAAAGAAGAGTTAGAATCGGTTTTCATTTACCGGCTCAACATGATCGTGAGGTTTACTGGAAGAATGTGCCTCAGTGGATTTGTCACTTATTTAACATAAGATTAAACAATTAATCAATATATCCACATATAGGTAGAGAAGATGAATAGAAGAGAGGGAGCCATCGATACTATTTTGACCAGTCAGAGTAATCCCCATATTGTTTGCATAATGCTCTAACATCATATAGGCCAAGCATACAGTCAGTAAAACAATTTTTGTTCCACACAGTTTTCTTGCACTAAAGGATACTGTCAATGATTCATTCTTGCTCCAGTTTGCCCCTTCTGCACTGAGGAGCCACGACAGTGCAGCTGCTCTGCACTGAGTCTATGTGACAGCACAGGTCAGTCTTCCAGCACATGGGATGGGGCCTCCTAATGCCTCTAGAACAACGAACAGTGATGCAAAATCACTCACAAATTTAATAACTTTATTTGAGCTGGCACTCAATATTACAAGCTACCAATCCATGTATGATGACTTTAACTCACATTTTCTAATCCTCGAACGACCGGGATTTCACTCCTACCTACAACAAACATGGGCGGTCAAAATGACCACTGGTTTTTAAATGCTATATTCTGTCAAGATAAATACCCAATTGAGATATTAATGCATTGCATATGTTAGTATGTTTGTTAGGAAACGACTGACACCAAAATCAACATGTTAACAACTATAATACTATTTTTAAACTATTTAAACTTCAGAGACATGGTCGAACTTGAATAGCAAAGTTGAAAAAGTTAAAATATTATCTGAAAAAGAAAAGGGAAAAAACATATTGCTAATCTAACAAACGTAACAATGCCTATAAAACATGAAATGTAAAAAAAAGAACTGAAAATAACCATTGAAACAGTCTCAGACAATGACCAGAACTTGAAAACTACTAGAACCACCGTGGGCGGTCAAAATGACTGCCACAGTTTTTAAACTATATATTATGTCAAGATAGATGTACCCAATTGATAATGACATATGTTAGTATGTCTGTTAAGAAACGACTGAAACCAAAATTAACATTTTAACAACGTTAATACTATTTTTCAAACAATTTAAAAACTGCCGCTGTCCAATGCCTGTAAATACTGCAACGCCTCAGTGGTAATCATGGTGCATCTGAAATGGCGTCTGTATCCAGACATGTTGGCAATAATCAAAAATCAAGTTTAGACTATTAATCTACACTGGAGAATACTCATGTGTTTCTAGGACAGAGCAATGAATGTCATGAAGGAAAGGATGCGACCAACATGTCATAAATAGTGACATGACGCACACAGTCACGTGCAAATGGTCATTTTAGGTAGATCTTATCATAACTTTTTTGTGCAATTGATCTAAAACTCATTTTAATACAAATATAGGCAATTTTAGGAGCATTCAGGGAGTGGCAGGTCTGTATCTTTTTTCACAAAGTTATTAAAACTTTGAAAATCCAAAACAGTCAAAATGATCGGCTTGGTCGTTCTAGTGTTAAAGAATAATGGGACTTTTCTGAATATGATTCAGTCAAAGTGGGTATGTGGAAGATTTAAAACCTTCCAGGTCTGTAAACTAAATATTATTGGTGGATCTCAACTAATTACATAGACCTGTTAATACCAACCACAATGTGGTTGGAAAATTTACTAAAATTGACCAAATGATAGTGAAAGTAGTGCTGTATGCCAAGTGTAGAATATGTTTCCACGGTAGCGCAATACACTTTCAGAGAGAGAGAGAGAGAGAGAGAGAGAGAGAGAGAGAGAGAGAGAGAGAGAGAGAGAGAGAGAGAGAAAAAGAAAAAAAGACAGAAAGAAAGAAAGAAAGAAGGAGAAGAGGGCTGAACGGATCTAGTATAGATATTGATGAAGGGCATCGCCCAGAGTAGAAGCTATTCTTGCACCTGTGTGTTTTAGAATTTATTGTCTGTTAGTTCTTCCTGCAGGGGGAGAGCTCTGATTACGCAGTGACCATGGTGAGAGTAATTGCCAATGATCTTGTCTGCCTTGCTCGTGAGGGCCCGTGGAATTGCAGTCAACAGTATAATGGGCATATGGTGGAGAAAAGCATCACCTTTATGGAGCATCGATGCTCAAGATAAGTGTGTCTGATAGGTGCTTACTCAGTCTCACATGCCTTTTTTTTTTTTGGCTTTCAGGAAGTTGGTAAATCACCAACAACTAGAGCCTGTACACAACAAGCACCAGCGTTGTTTGATGCAGAGCCCAGGTCCATAAACAGCATCCAGGTGTAAGTCCCATGTCTCTCAAGAGGAGTGTGAAATGAGGTGCAGGCCCATTTTCAGTGCATCCTCAACAGACTTGTTAGCTTTGCAGGTTGATTAGTGTGTGCACGTGTGTGTGGGAGGTGGTCAGGTTGGCCTGCAGCCTTAAAAACCTGTGAAGATCTTTGGTAAACGAGGGCTCAACAATAGAGTGTGTGTGTGTGTGTGTGTGTGTGTGTGTGTGTGTGTGTGTGTGTGTGTGTGTGTGTGTTTGTGGGGGGGGGGTCTCTTTTACCAGTAACTTTATAATTGAAGATAGCCATCAGCTAAGGATTGTTCTTCCCTCAGACTACATCTGATGACACCTCTAACACAGTTCCTCCAGTCGGTGCTTCACCTCATTTTCGAGATTTGTATCTTCATTCCAACAGCTCTCCTCCTTTGCCCAGAAAAACTGGCTATTTGGGTATTTGAAACTCAATTTGTTCTGTTGAGTGAAGAACTTCACTAGTTTGATGTTTAGTTTGATGTTTGATTGGCATATATTTGTGTTATGACCCATGCTGGACCTGGGAAACATCGATCCATCCATCCATCCATTATCCAAGCCACTTATCCCAACCAGGGTCGCGGGGATGCTGGAACCTATCCCTGTACAGACCCCCAGTCCATCACAGGGCCAACACATTCACACCTAGGGACAATTTAGTACAGCCAATTCACCTGGCCCACGTCTTTGGAATGTGGGAGGAAACCGGAGCACCCAGAGGAAACCCACGCAGACACAGGGAGAACATGCAAACTCCACACAGAGGATGACCTGGGATGACCCCTAAGGTTGGACAACCCCAGGGTTCAAACCCAGGACCTTCTTGCTGTGAGGCAACCACACTAACTACTGTGCCACCATGCCGCCACCTGGAAAACATATAAATTGTTAATATAATTTGACAAATTTGAGGTTCTGGCTCTGGACAGAGTCAGACAAATGTGCAGGTCAACTGTGTACTAAATCCTAAGCCCAAGCTCCCATCTCAGTTGTGATAATTCAACTGGCTTCTTGTTGGCTTCAGGAACACTGTGTAATAACACATACAACTTTTGCTAAAGAAACTTTCAGACTCAAATTTCTTTGATCACTAAGATTTCAAAACCCCATCTGGTGTTGGTCCATGCTGCCTGTGTTTACCTGATAACCTATGCAAACTCCCTTCTGAAGCATCCAAAAGCCCAATATAAGAGCTTAATCCAGCTTCAGCTGGTCCAGTCTAAAGTCATTCAGAGGTTAAGAACATAGCTAAGGAAGAATATAAGATTTTCTACTTTTTCCATAATTGCTTATAAAAGCATATGGCTAAGCAAGACCAGAACCAAAAACAGAAAGCATTTGAAGCAAAATGAGCTAAACATGAGAATGTTTCTCTCTGTTGTAAACATGGCTGGAGGGAAGACAACTAATTCTAAGACTGAGATGGTGCTCTAGGGGTCCAATTTTGCTTTTTGAGAGCTACACTTTATGGAAAATAAATTAAAGATTGTTTTTTTTTCTTTTCAAAGTTGCCAAACTTTTCATGAAGCCCATATTTTTCACCTTTAAGACAAACACTTTCAATGTCAATCTCGAGACACCATCATCTCCAGCAGGGAATTACTAATAACGTTTTTTTTTTGGGGGGGGGGCAAATAGTCAGACTGCCATACAATTACAGGTGAGTATGGTAAGTCCTGTCGGCCTTTCACAGACCACAGCCACAACAGAGCGAGTTTGAGATTAATTTATCATTTGTCCCACACTTTCCCTGATCATTAAGCATTTGTTTGTTTGTTTGTTTGTTTGTTTGTTTGTTTGTTTGTTTGTTTTTCCCAACAGGTTGCATTTCAAAGAGAAGATATCTCAGTAGACAAACAAATACAAAGCAGGTTAACATACTGTGTGGACGTTAAGGGTGGGAGGTTGCTTCTGAAGTGGAGACCTGGCTACTCAGTGATGGTAGCTGTGAGGGCTCAGAGAGAATAAACCTAAAAACCTGTTCTCTAACACCACTCCTCTACAACTCAGGGTTTCTGCAAAACGTCATATCCACCCATCCACACAGTCTTAGCTAGATGCATAATTTCCCCAGTGATTTCCCTAACCTGGATTATCTGACTCCATGGCAACAGTCAAGTGGTTCGTTTGAGTGTGTTTTTGCACTTACATGTGTGTGTGTGTGTGTGTGTGTGTGTGCGCGCACAAGCGTAAATGTGTAGGACCTAGTAGAACCTCAATGATACGCCTGTTACCTGGAGGCAGGGAAGGGGAAGGGTGCAAAAGATACAGCAAAGGAAGGGTGGAGGCAGGGAGTGTGGACGAGGTGGATAACAAGCCAGAGAGATAGAGCGAGGAGAACAGAGTGAGGGAAATAGGAAGAGCAGAGAGGCTGGAGGAGAGAGGAGAAAGGGATTCATCCCATAAAAGCAAAACAAAGGTTTAAGCGTGAGAAAATCACATTATCACGTTGATGACCTATCAACTCTGCTCTTGCTCTCTCTCTCTCTCGCTCTCTCTTTCTCTCTCTCTCTCTCGCCCATTCATTCCATGTATGGTTGTAGTGAATACAAAGTAAAGCCAAATAATGGTGCTTCTATGTTGTTACCCGTGTAGTGCACCATTTCCGTGAACACGTGACATGAGTAAGATGACTACGAGAGCTCAACATAAGTGAGCCAGTGGAAAGTATGGCTGGAGGACTGTTTTAATCCAACTAGCGGGACCACGGGTACAAAAGTTAGATAGATTACTAATTATTTAGTTTCAACAGTGGCTTGGAGGTAGAGCAGGTCGTCTGGTACCTGGAGGGTTGCTGGTTGGATCCTAAGCTTCTCCTGGCAAAAATGTAGAGCTGCCCTTAAGCAAGACGCCTAACCCCTAACAGTTCCCGATGAGCTGGGTGTCACCTGTGTGTGTGTGTGTGTGTGTGTGTGTGTGTGTGTGTGTGGGAGAAAGAGAATGTAAGGCATTAATTGATTGTAAAGCACTTTGAGTGGCTGTTGCAGCTAGGAAGGTGCTATATAAATGCAGTCCATTTACCATTTACTATTGATTAGGCTACATATGGCAGACATAGCAGATTAGAGTAGACGAAAGACGGACTCTGTGCCTGTGCGCTTGTTGGGACAGGTCAGCTCCACATGACCGATGTAGTACATGCTTTATTGAAAGCCTTCTACCGCAATCATAACAGAGAAAAAAAGACAGAATGGGGAGGAGTTGCGATTCTGATCCTTTTCACAAAGCTTAAAATACCTCTTGGCTCAGCCTTGGAAGAAGTCTGGCTTAGGGTCGCCCCGACAATCACACCTACACCCCTCTGTGCAACCATAGTGGGCAATGAATAGGAAAAACTTACTGCCAATCACACACCATTCTCTTTTTTTCTCGTTGTCTCTCTTTAACACACACACACACACACACACACACACACACACACACACACACATATACTGCCAATCGCCAATCACACCACATTTTCTCTGACACACCACTTCATTCTTCTTGGGCCAATTCCACTACTCTCACACACCCCATACTGCTAATCACACTAAATTCACTCAAACATGCACCCCCCCCCGGCACACTCATGCTTTCAGTTACACCACGCAGTCACAGCTATTCACACAACATTCTGTGTCTTGCTCACAGATGTACAGCCCTCACACTATACACCCAAATGTGTGTGCGCGCGCACGCACGCACGCACACACACACACACACACACACACACACACACACACACACACACACACACACACACACACACACACACACACACACACACACACACACAGCCTTGCATACTGTACATACATGCATACAACTGCTGACCAGAGCAGTAACTACTCTCGGACATCAGACAGACTAAAACACTTGCGCAATCACAACTGCACAGGGACAGAAGTGTGCATGCCGGGTGGTGGCTGAGCAAGCACAACCAACAGACAGGCCTTTGCCTTTATCATAATTTGCCATCTTAAAAATAAAAGTGAGAGGGCATAAAGATCAATATGGGGAAGTCTTGTTTCATCTGGTTTCAGGTAATACTTGTGAAGCGCCACTTTCTTCTGATCAATAGTGGCGAGGAAGGAACGAGAGAGAGAGGGTGCCATGAATGCAGAATGATTCCTTTCAAACTCTTGCAACATTTAGCACCAAACAGAGGGGGGTTGAGTCCAGTCTGACAGACTGGATATGAATGTGTGGTAAGGAGCCAACACCTGCACCCTGCATCTGTACCACTACGTCAAACCAGCACAGTGCTCCATGTCTGACTCCTGTTGGGCTTGTGATGGCTGAATTCTGCTGACAGGAGTGACGGATAGAGAGAGAGACAGAGACAGACAGACAGAGAGAGGGAAAGACCTGGATTTGAGGTCACATTTAAAGTTCATTTTAAAGTAGATTTTCACCTAGGACATGCCCAGTACTATAAAATGTAACCTGAAAAAACACAAAAACAAAAAAAAAAAACTAAAAAAAAAAACATCTGGATAGCATCTGAACACACCTTGCATCAACACAAACACACACACCCACACAGATGAAATAGCGCACACATAAGCGCACACAGACACACATACTCCACACCCTCTAATGAAGCCCCAGTAGTGACAGAGAGCAGCGGGGAACGACGCAGATCACCGAAGACAGAGTGTGTGCATGTGTGTAGCGTTGCGGACAGAGTGGGAGCTCTGTCGCAGTGTGTGTGTGCATGTGTGTGTGCGTGTGTGTGTGTGTGTGTGTGTGTGTGTGTTGTGTGTCTCCGGCGGGATAATTACAGCGCTCCTCAGCAGCTGAGCGTGCCAGATGTACTGGGAGAAGGAGGAAGAGGAGGAGGTGCAGCGTAGAGCAGAGAGGGAGCCCGGTACCGGGAGCAACCCAGCGATGCGGCAGGGAGCACAGAGCAGGGAGAGGGAAAAAATGAGGGAGAGGTAAAAAGAGAAGGAGAAGTGTACAAGTGTCTGTTTGTGTGTGTGTGTGTGTGTGTCTGTGTGTGTGTGTGTGTGTGTGTGTGTGTGTGTATGCATGCCTAGGCAACACATCCATGTGAATGGATGTATACAGTCTGTATGTGTGTCTTTCGGCGTGAGTATGTGTATACGTACATACAGTCGGTGTGTGTTTGTGTGTGCACATGTTGTTGAATGTGTTTGGCAGGGTCCCCTTTACTCTCTGCCATCCACCATTAGCAGGTTGGCGCTGTCACAAATGACTGTCTTTCATCCAGGGGGGAGGGAGAGAGAGAGAGACAGAGAGAGACAGAGAGACGGGGGGGGGGGGGGGCAAAAGTGAGAAGAATGACCGATAGAGGGAAAAAAGGGGATGAGAGATAGGACAGCCAAGATCAGGGGGAAGAGAGCAGAGAGGAATGAAGAAGAAACAAGGATGAGAGACAGGAGAGAACAGGTGGAGGGAGAAAGTGGGAGGCACTGCGGAGGGAGGGAGAGGGCTGAGAGCGTTGGGGAGGGAGAAAGAAGAGATGAATGGAGAGGGTAATGCAGACATGGAAACGGATAGGGAAGGAGAGAGATAGTGAGCGAAAGAGTGAGGGTCAAAGAGAGAAACTGGAGGAAAGCTGGGTTGCAGAGGGGTTGGAGCTGCAGTTACGGGTTGGAGTTCTGGGATGACCAAACACCAGACTACAGAGCAAAACCACGTCAGCTCCATACAGGAACACAGCGAACGGGTCAAGATCACCTGCAACACGTGATCAGCGCCTCGTCTGGCCATGATGATAAAAACAATAACAACAAACTGCACAAATAGTCATTTGCATACAAGAGGAAAGCCTTGGAGGGGGAAAGATAGAGAAGAAAGAGAAGAAAGAGAAGTGAGAGACCAAAACATTCAAACCGTGAAGGAAACACGACAAGAGAGAAGAAATAAAGAATAACAGAAAAACAAACGCCAAGCCACAGAGGGAGGCCAGAAATGACATAGGGGTGGATAAGGGTTGGGGAAGGGGAAGGTGAGAGAGGGAGAAGGAGAGGGAGAGGGAGAAAGGAAGAGGCTTTCTCCTTCGTGACTGGCTTTATCACCTCACCCACCCAAAGGGGGGCAGAGCAAAGCATCCTGGGAAATTACCGAAACCAGAACCCATTGATTTATCCTAGATGATGTGTGTGTGTGTGTGTGTGTGTGTGTGTGTGTGTGTGTGTGTGTGTGTGTGTGTGTGTGTGTTTCTGTCTCAGGGGGCCTTTGTACCGCAATAAAGAGAGCAGCCTTGTGGACATCTGTTTAGAGACAAGGGATGAGCGGGACAGCATATACCATTGTTTCACCCTGTCTTGCGCTTCCTCTACCTCTTCTTCCGCCCTCTCCTGTCTTCCACTACATAATTAAGAACCAAAGATAACCATTTAACCCCTCACAGCAGGAATTTCAATGCGGGCTCATGCGGTGCTATTGCTCGTCTCCTTGCCATATAACCACTTTATTAACCTCAAGGTGTGTTCCAGTGCTTGGCTGATACAGGACTTCAGGGTGGAAATGAATGAATTGATACTTTCAGCAATCGTGGATTACTTCTCCATCAGTGATACGTTACTCCGTGCAACACATAAACCTAAACCGAAGCACGGCTTTCTCTCTCTCCTTATATCTCTCTGTCTACACCAGTTCACCTGCTCTTCCTATCAGTAAGCTGATCATTGACCTCCTTGTACTGTCGGTGATACAGAACCAACTACCACTGTGCAATTTTCAACCAGTCAAATACAGCATTCTGTATGCCATGAAATGACAAACATAAACCCCAAACAGTGTGTTTGTTGTAGAACCGTCTCCATTTGTTTTTCCGTCTGTCTGTCTAGCCATCATCTGCTTTGCTTCCCTCTCTCTCTGTTAGTTCAAACAAGGCTAGCAAGGTGACCCTGAATCCCAGATTGAGAGCGTATGTATGTATGGTTACGAGTGCTTGTGTGCCTGTGTGCATGCACACATCTGCCCATCTGCATGAATGTGTTTGTGTACGCGTGTGCGTATCCCAGTAATTAACACCAGCCACTAATGAAGTCCAGCTGCTCGACAAGACTGAGTGCGAGCCAAAATCTGCCAGACACACACTCACACCGCTGTCCCTCTCATCATCTCCATCCCTCCCGCCTCCCTCTTTATTTGTCCTGATCCACCCCTCATTCCCTCATCTTCTACTTTATGTTCTATCGACATGCGTTCTCTCTCTGCCGATAAATATTCACTCTCCCTGGCCCTCTTCAAATGTCTCTTCATTTTTCCTTATTGTCTTATATCCATAGTCTTTGTAGAAATATATTGTGTCCATTTAGTCTTGTTAATCATCCCATTGCTCTCTGCCTCTGACATGCTCCACATCTTGGCATTTTCTCCCAGCTACCAGTCTTTTTCTCTCCTAGTCTCATATCATTTCCCTCCACTCTGAACCAGACCACTATTTCTCTCTCTTCATGTCTCTTAGACCTCATTCCCTCTTTCCAGAAGGTCAGGCCTCCTGTTGTCAATGTCCACTCTGGACTCCGTCCATCTCACTTCTACTTCCTCTCATTCCCTACTCCTCCTTTCATCTATCATCTCCCAACCTCCTCATAGAAAAACAATGATCACTCAGTACCTTATTTCTTCACCTCCTCTCTCTCTCTCTCTCTCTCTCTCTCTCTCTCTCTCTCTCTCTCTCTCTCTCTCTCTCTCTCTCTCTCTCTCTCTCTCTCTCTCTCTCTCTCAACCCTCAGTCACATATTCCAATCATCACTCTTTCTCTCGCTCTCGCTCTCTTGCCCTCTGTCTATCTTCTTGGCATCCTCCACGTTCCCTGGCTCCCTGCGTCTGCCCTGTCTTGATGACGTCTTACCCATCCTCTCATCAGTCCCATCATTCTCCCTTTCCTTTTCACTATCTTCATCTCACTCCGCTCCTGTCTCATCCCTCTGAAATGAAGAAATGACTCCCATTAATGGGATATAAATGCTTACTAGCATGGTTAATATCTGTTGTAGCCTTTACAGCCAGGATCAGACAACATGATATTTTTGTCTTTCATGATGGTCAACATGTCAGGTTAGCCAATCATAGTTTCATGATGGTCAACATGTCAGGTTAGCCAATCATAGTTTCATGATGGTCAGCATGTCAGGTTAATCCAATCATAGTTTCATGATGGTCAACATGT
>NC_079216.1:28922135-28954635 GCF_029633865.1 Lampris incognitus | reverse complement strand
CAGGCTGTTTTTTTGTCTGTCCTTGGTACACTGCAGTTTCAAGCAGATATGCGCAGCAGTGGCACTGACTGCTTATTTTGCTCCTGATATGCCCTGTAACATGATCCTAACACCACATGGACATGTTAACAAGGTTAAAACTTGATTTTAAGTCCACCTTACCAAAGCTAAATTAGCCAAGATTTACCCCAACATCGACCCCACTTGTGACAGATGTACACGTGCACCAGCTACCTTGCTGCATTTGTTCTGGACATGCCCTGAGCTACATACATTTTGGTCAGCAATATTTAAATCCTTAAGTAAAATTTTTAGTACAACTATTGATCCGCATCCTTTAATTGCCATACTTGGTGTGAGACCGGAAGACCGTGACTAGCCATCTAACATGTATAAATTGGTGGCCTTTACTACATTACTAGCTCAGTGCCTAATACTCTTGAATTGGAATAGCTCAAGACCTCCATCGAATGACAGATGGATCAGGGATATTATGTATTATCTCAAGTTGGACAAGATCAAATTTACCTTAAGGGGTAACAGGGACAAGTTCAAGAAACTCTGGATGCCTTTTCTGACTTACTTTGACACTTTATCCAGTGTAACAGACTGGGATGCCTCTTGACTCGAGTCAGGAATGGCCCAAGATTATTTATTTTTCTTGAACTTTTTTTTTGTTTTGTTTTTGTTTTTTTGTCTTCGATTTAGTTGCATGTAATTTCATTATTTCTTTAATTTGTATTCATCCTTGAGGATCTGGGAATGTCAGGTGGGGGAGGTGAGGGGTTTATTGTGTTAAATTACTCAATATGTGACTTGTTTTATATGCTAAAATTGTAAATGCCAATAAACACAAAAATAACTTGATTTTCATCGAAGGGGGTCTTTTCCCTTTTTCTCCCCAATTGTACTTGGCCAATTACCCCACTCTTCCGAGTCATCCCGGCCGCTGCTCCACCCCTCTGCCGATCCGGGGAGGGCTACAGACAACCACATGCTTCCTCCCATACATGTGGAGTCGCCAGCCGATTCTTTTCACCTGACAGTGAGGAGTTTCACCAGGGCCGGGGGGGGGGCATAGCACATGGGAGGATCACGCTATCCCCCCCCCAGTTCCCCCTCCCCCCTGAACAGGCATTCTGACCGACCAGAGGAGGCACTAGTGCACCAACCAACCAGTACACATCCGGCTTCCCACCCGCAGACATTGCAAATTGTGTAGGGACGCCTGACCAAGCCAGTGGTAACACGGAGATTTAAACTGGCGATCCCCGTGTTGGTTGGCAACGGAATAGACCGCTACGCTACCCAGACGCCCTATCGGAGGGGGTCTTTAAGGGTGTTTTTTGTCCATTTCATTTGTAATACGTCGCCCCCATGCTTGTGGGGCATATGTGCATCCTCATGGGCGTGTTGGAAGAATACTTGATATAAACAATATGGCGACTCGCCTTTCTTACTGTGCTCTACAGCACCACTAGTGGTCAAAAACTCCACATAGACCCTTTAAACTGTCCAGTCAATTAGGCTGACTGGAAACAGCTATTCTGCACTTATTGTGTTTCAAATGATGTGTGTGTTCATCATGTTTGGTCCAACTAAACAGGGGCAGCAAAAATGACAAATAGATGGAAGCTCACAAGGAATTTCTTAAAATATAGGGCAGATTTTTTTCTAAGTATTTAGTCAATGTTGCCTATTGACCTCTGCAGCCTGCAAAGAGATTTTTGCATTTACAATAAGAAAATGCTAGTCGAATACCATTTTGGGTCCTTTTCTATGATGCATTGTTTATTGTTATTACTGTTTCTGCATCATGGACTAGGATTATAAGAACACAAAGTCCTAACCTCACACCTCCCTGAGTTTGCCGGGTAGCCAGTTTATCACACCATAAAAGATGAGCTGGAATCAACGCATCTATAATTTCATCCACAGCACAAAAATCCTTTATCTTGCACTTCTTCTATCCCTTCTTTCTCCTTCAACCATCCCTACATCATGCCCTCCCATCCCCTCTTTCATCTCGCTCAGAGGTCCCCTCTCCCCACTCCCTTCCCCCTTCCTCTCCCACCCTCTCTACCTCCCTCCTGCCACTGTCACGGCTGGCTGGCTCCAGGTGGCGAGGGAGGGAGGGAAAAACAGGATGAAGGGACATTGGACAGGGGGGGGGGGGGACTGTGCCGTCATGTGTTGCCATGTTCATACCATCACAGTTCCTGATTATTCCTTCCCTTCTTCATGCCATCCCTCTTTTTTCCCTGCTTTCCTTCCCTCTTCCCTTCACTTTCTACTCCCTTCTTTATTGAATTCATGAAGCACCGTGGCAAGCAAGGACATGAGTCATGGAGCGGGCTCTGAAATTTTCACTTCCAATAATTCATTCGTTCATTGATTTGATCCTTCCCTTGGTCACTCCTTCATTCATTCATTCTGCTCTCCTTCACTTCCTTCATTTTATTTCAGCACCGCCATTCACTTCGTCCTTCCCAGCCCCCTTCCTGCCTTGCTTTCATTCTTGTTTCCTCCTCCCTGGAGCAATCCAGTACTCCCTTCCTCCACACCTTCCTTCCATTAACCAACATATTAAATGAAAGCGGTGGGTGGTCTTGGAGGTTGACATGTGGCAATAAGCCACTCAGCGCCGAGTCTAAGATTTGATTTAAAAGCAGAGAAGTGTTGATGGGCATAACTTAAGGATTACCCTTTAGTATTTCACTGAGCCATCTATTCATAGTCCATGTATGGGTATTTTCTGTTATGGCATCAAAACTGTCATGCACAGTTGTGCAATAAGGTAAATATTGCTCAGACTGGAGCAATCTATTTTATAAACTTGTATTTTTGTCAATAAGGAAGCTACTCTCCTTCTGCTTCAGCATCGCTGCAAGCACAGATATGTGGAGGACACAGGAGGCAAAGACTCTGAGCAGCTTATGGTAAGGTTCAGGTGCAGCCGGGCAGAAGAGCCCTGCAACACCCTGAACACATAAACACTAGCCGGTGGCTAAGACCCATATGTGCACAAAGGCAACCACTCACTGAGAAGTGAAACTGTCTTCAACGTTATCCACCTCAATAGGCTCCAAAAGCTTCTTATTCGCCTCATTAAGTCTTCAGTGACACAATGTAACCGTACCAGACCCTGCTTATCAACACACATGCTCCGGCAGAGAGGGGAGGGGGGCGAAGTGATGCAAATGGAAAAAATGCACACATCCACACACAAGCACAGTCATAGCCCGAGGGATGGCTGCTTGGACAGTAGACAGACAATACTAGTCAAGCGCTGCAGAGACTTGACTGAAGGTTTACAGACAAGCTAATCGCAGTTTGATTTTGGTGGGCTAGCAGCATGCAAATCATGCATTGCCACAAAGTTATGAATAGTTTAAAATATTACCACCTTATTCTTCTTCTTTTTCTTTTTTGGATTCCCCCCTGCTTTTTTCTCCCCAATTGTATCCGGCCAATTACCCCACTCTTCCGAGCCATCCTGGTCTCTACTCCACCCCCTCTGCCCATCCAGGGAAGGCTGCAGACTACCACATGCTTCCTCCGATACATGTGGAGTCACCAGCCGCTTCTTTTCACCTGACAGTGAGGAGTTTCACCAGGGGGGCGTAGCATGTAGGAGGATCACGCTATTCCCCCCCAGTTCCCCCTCTCCCTCTAACAGGCGCCCTGACCGACAAAGTGGTTAATATTTTTAGGCCTACACCCAAATTCAAAATCAAATCAACCATGTCAAAAGAAAGTGCTATCTGATGATTTTTTTTTGCAGCCTTTTTTTTTCAAGACAGAATGTAGAAACTCTTGAGAAAAAAAAAAAATCTTCAGGTCTAACCTACCACAACAATCCACCCTCTGAGTTAAGGGCATTAAAAGTGGTCTGGTGCCTAGCCAAGTCAATGCTCCCTCCAGGTAAATATATACAACAGTAACAGGACAATGACCCACTTATGCATCTGTGCCCTATAAATTGCTGCCATTCGTAACAGACCAAATCCTCCAGGAAAGGGATTGCGATTTCCTATAAGGTCAGTCAGCCAATCAAATCCTTGAAGAATGTGAACAGGAAAAAGCTAGCTAACGAAACCATAGTTCAGTGACATGAATAGTTAAGTAAAGCTCATGCTGGGGACACATCATTAGCTACTATTCTGCACTGGGAGTACTTAGATCCAGGTGAGTGGCCATACCTCCAAGGCTTTTGTGTGTGTGTGTGTGTGTGTGTGTGTGTGGTTGCTGTGAGGTGTGTGTGCGTGTGTGTGTGGTTGCTGTGAGGTGTGTGTGCGTGTGTATGTGTGTGGTTGCTGTGAGGTGTGTGCGTGTGTGTGTGTGTGTGTGTGTGTGTGTGTGGTTGCTGTGAGGTGTGTGTGTGTGTGTGTGTGTGTGGTTGCTGTGAGGTGTGTGTGTGTATGTGTGTGGTTGCTGTGAGATGTGTTTGTGTGTGTGTGTGTGTGTGTGTGGTTGCTGTGAGGTGTGTGAGTGTGTGTGTGTGTGTAGTTGCTGTGAGGTGTGTGTGAGTGTGTCTGTGTGTGTGGCATGGCTGGGTGTAGGGTGTTTGGGGGTGAGGGACAGGATGAAGCATGCAGCTTGCAACTGGGACTGAGGTGAATGAGGAGTCAAGGTAGGATGAACAGTGTTGCAAGAAGCTAAGGGTACAAGGAAAAATGTAAGCTTGTCAACAAGTCTACTAAATCCCATTGTTTCTTGGAGTAATACAAAATAAAATGGATTTTAGGGAGCTCTTTAAAAGAGTTTACTGATGAAAATATTTCAAACTAGTCTAAACAACAATATATAGTTTGTACCCTGTGTTTGGGGCTAAAAGTTTTCTTCTACTCATTTCCTCTTTTCAAATGGTTGTGCAATTCTGGTCTCACAAACTGCTGTTAATAAGCAAGCTACATCTTAGGTGCTCCATCTATATATGCATCTGTATATTCTTTTTAATCTATCTCTCCATACAGGGGATCATGTTGATAGGGGATGAAATGCTGATGTGCAGGCAGTCAGACAAGCGTGGAGCTGCCCGCTCATAGTGCAAGCTACGGAGACAGGAGGGGGACAAACCTTGCAGCCGGGCGGGCTCTCCTACAGGGCCATCCAATAGGCAGGTGGGGGTGGAGGGGAGGGGAGGAGAGAAGGCAGGATTAGTAATAGTGTGAATGGAGAGAGGAAGGATGGCAAGGAGAAAAAGCTGAGCTGGTTTCCGTACTGACACTGCTAATTGCCCAAACAAAGAGAAATGGATGGAAAGCACAGGGGTGAGGCGGGGGTGTGGCAGGGAGAAAACATCAAACGGAGAGAGGAAAGACAGGAAGGGGTAAAACATGGGGCGGGGGGTAGAAAATATTGATGGAAATGAATGGGTGCACACATAAATGTGCGAGACAAGGAGAGAGATAGCGTTTTTTTTCCTTTTTTTTTTTTTGGATCTTTCCCCCCCATTTTCTCCCCAATTGTATCCGGCCAATTACCCCACTCTTCCGGGCTGTCCCGGTCGCTGCTCCTCCCCCTCTGCCGATCTGGGGAGGGCTGCAGACTACCACATGTCTCCTCCAATACATGTGTCACCAGCTTCTTCTTTTCACCTGACAGTGAGGAGTTTCACCAGGGGGATGCAGTGCGTGGGAGGATCACGCTATTCCCCCCTCCCCCCCCGAACAGGCGCCCCGACCGACCAGAGGAGGCGCTAGTGCAGCGACCAAGACACATACCCACATCTGGCTTCCCACCCGCAGACACAGCCAATTGTGTCTGTAGGGATGCCCAACCAAGCTGAAGGTAGCACAGGGATTCGAACCGGCGATCCCCGTGTTGGTAGGCAACGGGATAGACCACTACACTACCCGGACACCCCCGAGAGATAACGTTTTTACACAGAGATCCTGCAATACTGCTGTACTGAAGCCCCGTCCTTTACGCCGGCATGATTGTGTCCCAGTGTGTGACTTCACATCGCATGCCGGCTTTCTGGAAGCAGAGGCGTCGCGACGTGTAACACAACAGCGTTGGCTGTCCCGTTTACACAGACATCAGTTCAGCTTTGTGACCACCTCCACTGTCGGCTTAGCGCCAGAACTACAACGACCCCCCCCACCCCCACCCACCCCATTCTGTGTCCGTACCTTTTACACAGGACGCTGAGCTGGCTTACTGGTGCTTGCAGAGGCTGTGTAAAAAGCCTCAGAAACGGAATAAGGGGACCAGAGTCTACATGAAAGCAGGGACAGACAGCATGACGAAAGAGAGAAAACATGTGTATGACAGACTGTAACAAAGACAGATATGGAAAGAGAGGCACACAGAAAAGAGGTGGAAGGCAGAGTCAGCGAGGTAAAGATAGGGAGGTGGAGGGGGAAAGAGAGGAGCAGTGAGCAGTTTCGTGGCAGATGAAAGCGAGAGGTTAAATTCAGTATGCTAATTGGAGCCTTGTCCCTGATTAGAGCCGATGGAGAGGGGAGACACAGCATGCTGAGAGTGTGTGTGCATGTGTGTGTGTGTGTGTGTGTGTGTGTGTGTGTGTGCGCGCGCGCGCATATGTGTGGATCCGAGAAGAGAAATCTCATGCCGTGAAATCTAGACTGAGGTGATTAGCAAGGCATTAGTGGCTGCACGCAGGACCCTTAGAACATGCTGTCACAGACTGTATGTTTATGGGTGCATTTGTGTTGTGTGCTTGCATGCATGCGGACATGTGTGTGTAGCAGGAGCTGCAATGTAGGTGAATGTGAGCTGGTCAGAAGAAAAGTCGGTGTGTTGGAGCGCATGGGCGTGTATTGAAACGAACGCGCTCGTTTCCCCTTTTCACTTCGGCTCTGAATGCATCTACCCACACACTGAACACAGCACGCATCCAGCACCAAGGCTCTCTAGATGCACATGCACAAAGACATACACAACACAAGCACACACAAAGATTGAAGATTTGCACAAACATCCCAACTTGAACAAGAAAAAACTGGACTTGAAAAAATTATTCTAAAGTCAGTTCGTTATACATCCATCCATTATCCAAACCACTTATCCTGCTCTCAGGATGCTGGAGCCTATCCCAGCAGTCACTGGGCGGCAAGGACACCCTAGACAGGCCACCAGGCCATCACAGACTCCCCCCCCCCCCACACCACACCACAGGACAATTTAGTATGGCCGATTCACCTGACCTACATGTCTTTGGACTGTGGGAGGGCTCGAACCCAGGACCTTCTTGCTTTGAGGCCACCGCGCTAACCACTGTGCCACCGTGCCGCCAATTCCTAATACACGTTCATGTAGTTATCCACATTAATGATCGTTTGTCCTCCTAAGTCTGCTTTAGAAATAGCTGTCAGTTATCACAGTACGACTCTATTTACACCAACTCTCTTTGTATTCCGTCTTTTCCTCTCTGCTCCTTGTTAAATCTGTGGATGTGTGTGTGTGAGAATATGTGTGTGTTTGGATGTGTGTGTGTGTGCCTATGTCTCCCAGGACTGTACCACAGCAGTTTTTGGCAGGCTTTATTGTTTTCTGCTGTGCAGCTGCATACCATGAAGACCCTCACCCCCCCACCCCCAAATCTCCAGTAGGTGTGATGCTGTTGGGTAAAGACAGGTGTCTGTGCCTGATTCACTGTGTGTCTGTGCTTGTGCGTGTTAGTGTGTCTGTGTGGGTGCCAATTCTGCTTATATTCAATCCAAAAATCCACACAAGAGCCTCCGTGATGTAGAAGTTTAATTAGAGTTAAACACAAGCTTTGGGTGTGAATGTAACAGCTATGAATATGATGTTTATTTTTCAATTGGCTTCACAAAGCACATAAAAAAATGTTGAAATGTGTTTTGTCGTATAAATAAAGTTATAACATTATTTTCCCTTTGCAGGTTTCCACTGATAATCTCCATCTTTTGGTACATCTATCACCAAATTTTGACGGTTTTGCCGGTTCAAATCCCCCTGTTACCTCCGGCTTGGTCGGGCATCCCTACAGACACAACTGGCTGTGTCTGCAGGTGGGAAGCCAGATGTGGCTATGTGTGTCCTGGTCACTGCACTAGCGCCACCTCTGGTTGGTCGGGGCACCTGTTCGGAGGGGAGGGGGAACTGGGGGGAATAGCGTGATCCTCCCACGCGCTTCATCCCCCTTGTGAAACTCCTCACTGTCAGGTGAAAAGAAGCGGCTGGGGACTCCACGTGTATCGGAGGAGGCATGTGGTAGTCTGCAGCCCTCCCCGGATCGGCAGAGGGGCTGGAGCAGCGACCGGGATGGCTTGGAAGTGTGGGGTAATTGGCCAAGTGCAATTGGGGAGAAAAAGGGGGGGAGAAATCCACAAAACAAAAAACAAAAACAAAAATAAATATTGATTTACATATTGTGTGTTTGGTATAAAGTGGTGAATAGCCGTTCAATACTGACGGGTATACCTTGTGTGCAGATATTCAATACTGACGGGTATAGCTTATGTGCAGATATTGCTGAGTGGTCTGACTGCATCACCATACGTGCAGCCTGTGGAAAAACTGAGGTAAAAATCTGTTCAATTCCAACAGTTTCCTGTCATTCCCGTTTTTTCTGAAGCCTCTTATGACCTTCTGCTCCCTCTCCCCCCTTTTTTCCCCTCTGACCTCTCCTGCCCCCTGCTCCTCCCATGACATCACTGTGCCCAGCCAAACAAATAAATAAATGCCTGCATTCTCTCCTCATCTCTCCATTTTCTTCCTCTTCTGTCTTGCAATGCTCCTTCACTCGACTCCCCCATGCAGTGTGCCCCTCTCCCCTGTGCTCAGCAGTGTCGGGGCCAAGATGACTCTGAATGCACACAGCACGGTGATTACACACCAGTACACAGACACAGACACAGACACAGACACACACACACACACACACACACACACACACACACACACAAACACACAAAGATACAAACCCATATGTACACACACGAAGAAAAACACACACAGACCCCCTACAAATTAGCAGTGGGGTTTCTGTCAGAAATAGGAGCTTAGACTCAATGATAATGGAAAACCAATGAAATTTATTTTTTCGTGTGTGTGTGTGTGTGTGTGTGTGGAGGGGGTACTGAGAGGATATAAATTCATAGTCACATAGAAAATTTTCTTCTTTGTTTGTAAAGTGATACCAGGAGAAAATGGCTCACAAATTCCTCACAATAGAGCACTATTTGATATTACACCCTGTGGATTTCACTTTGCCTGAGTTTTATTGTCATTATACAATGTAATAATACACACATGTTGGTAACACGTATATAACCATATTTAAATATATTTTTTATACTATATGTATGTACACTCACTGGCCACTTTATTAGGTACACCTTGCTAGTACCGGGTTGGACCCCCTTTTGCCTTCAGAACTGCCTTAATCCTTCGTGGCATAGATTCAACAAGGTACTAGAAACATTCCTCAGAGAGTTTGGTCCATATGGACATGATAGCATCACGCAGTTGCTGCAGATTTGTCGGCTGCACATCCATGATGCGAATCTCGCGGTCCACCACATCCCAAAGGTGCTCTATTGGATTGAGATCTGGTGACTGTGGAGGCCATTTGAGTACAGTGAACTCATTGTCATGTTCAAGAAACCAGTCTGAGATGATTCGAGCTTTATGACATGGCACATTATCCTGCTGGAAGTAGCCATCAGAAGATGGGAACACTGTGGTCATAAAGAGATGGACATGGTCAGCAACAATACTCAGGTAGGCTGTGGCGTTGACACGATGCTCAATTGGTACTAAGGGGCCCAAAGTGTGCCAAGAAAATATCCCCCACACCATTACACCACCACCACCAGCCTGAGCCGTTGATACAAGGCAGGATGGATCCATGCTTTCATGTTGTTGACGCCAAATTCTGACCCTACCATCCGAATGTCGCAGCAGAAATCGAGACTCATCAGACCAGGCAACGTTTCTCCAATCTTCTATTGTCCAATTTTGGTGAGCCTGTGCGAATTGTAGCCTCAGTTTCTTGTTCTTAGCTGACAGGAGTGGCACCCGGTGTGATCTTCTGCTGCTGTAGCCCATCCGCCTCAAGGTTCGACGTGTTGTGCGTTCAGAGATGCTCTTCTGCATACCTCGGTTGTAATGAGTGGTTATTTGAGTTACTGTTGCCTTTCTATCAGCTCGAACCAGTCTGGCCATTCTCCTCTGACCTCTGGCATCAACAAGGCATTTTCGCCCACAGAACTGCCGCTCACTGGACATTTTCTCTTTTTCGGACCATTCTCTGTAAACCCTAGAGATGGTTGTGCGTGAAAATCCCAGTAGATCAGCAGTTTCTGAAATACTCAGACCAGCCCGTCTGGCACCAACAACCATGCCACGTTCAAAGTCACTTAAATCACCTTTCTTCCCCATTCTGATGCTCAGTTTGAACTGCAGCAGATCGTCTTGACCATGTCTACATGCCTAAATGCATTGAGTTGTTGCCATGTGATTGGCTGATTAGAAATTTGCGTTAACGAGCAGTTGGACAGATGTGCCTAATAAAGTGGCCGGTGAGTGTATATATGTATGTATGTGTGTTTATATATATATATATAAATATGTATGTGTATATATATACACACACACACACACACAGACACACACACACACACAGACACACACACACACACACACACACACACACACACACACACACACACACACACACACACACACACACACACACACACACACACACACACACACACACTCATAAGAATGCATGATTTAAGGTGTGTGATGTACATTTGAGTAGAAGGGATCACATACACACACAATTCTCGAAGGCCAAGCTACTAACCCCAGGCAAAAATGGATTACTCCACTCCTCTCTCCCTCCTCAGTGTGTGGGAGAGATGGACTGGGGCTATGTATGTCTGTGTGTTTATGTGGATGCACAGGCTAGTGAGAGAAAAAATATGTTGAGAATGTGAAATGTTAACAGTGCCAACGTGCCAGCAGATGTGTGATGTGGATTCATCGATTAGGCATTTCCTGGTGGTTGCAAAACTGGTTGGAGTTGGGCACTCAGAGAACTGTGTCAATAGTAACTAAAGCAGTTAACCCTTGAATGTACAATCCACCCACAAGAGAAACCAAACTGAGGGGGGGAATTCAAATCTTTCAGCCATTTGCTACAGACAACCTTCTTCCCCCTTCTAGCTGTTTCTATACCTCCTCTCTCACTCTCATTGTGTGTCTTACTCTCTCGCCCCTGGTCTCCGCTGGTAGAACTGGGCATTGGCCACCTAGAGCTCTAATTAATCCGAGTGTCGTGTTCGGCCCAAGGCCAGCAGGAGCATTGACTGAGTACATTGTCATAGCTAATCAGGAAACTGGGTAAAGACACCACCACTGGAAAAGCCTCGATTTCTGTTGTTACACAACTCAGCATTTGTGCAAACTGTTTTTAACAACCACTAACCATGCCACAGTACAGAAAAATCCAGAATAAATGTCAGAATAAACTCAAAACTAGAAAAATAGACTCGGCCCTGTTTCGAGGAGATGCATTCGTGACGGATTAAGGCTGAAAAGCATCAGAGGTCTTCTTATTGTTAAATAGAGCCCTGCCACAATAATAAAAGCTTCTTCTTTTTTTTTACGTTTTTGGAATTTTCCCCCCTTTTTTCCCTAATTGTATCCAGCCAATTGCCCCATTTTTCCAAGCTGTCCAGGTCGCTGCTCCACCCCCTCTGCTGATCCGGGGAGGGCTGCAAACTACCACATGCCTCCTCTGATACATGTGGAGTTGCCAGCCGCTTCTTTTCACCTGTAAGTGAGGAGTTCTGCCAGGGGGACGTAGCGCGTGGGAGGATTACCCTATTCCCCCAAGTTCCCCCTCCCCCCTAAACAGGCACCCTTACTGACCATTGGAGGTGCTAGTGCAGCGACCAGGACACATACCAACATCCGGCTTCCCACCCACAGACACAGCCAATTGTGTCTCTAGGGATGCCCGACCAAGCTGGAGGTAACACGGGGATTCGAACCAGCGATCTCGGTGTTGGTAGGTAACAGAATAGACCGCCACGCTATCCGGACGCCCCCATCAGAGGTCTTCTTAATGTTAAATAGATGCCTACCACAATAATAAAAGCAAGAGTGTCATGGTCCTCCTGCTGTTGTCATTCTACTGATAACCCCATTACCAAAGAGCACCTTTCTGTCAGTGATACTTTAACCTTTGTGCATCCCAGCAGTGCTCCCTATTCTTGCTTTTCTTTCTTTGTTTTTCATAAATCAAACCAGTGAATTTGAAGTGGACTGAGCAAACCAGCGAGACAGAGGAGAAAATGATGGAGAAGGACAGGCAGGCAAAGAGAAGCAGGCCAAGAGAGTGAAACAGAACTAGAAATACATGAGAAACGACAGACAGACGCAAACCATTAGGTGAAAGCAATAATGAGGAAATGATAAAAAAGCTCTTTTCTGAGCTCTCCCTTTTTTCTTACCACCATTGCCCCCCCACCCCCTCAATTCCCCAACTCCCAGACCCTTTCCCTTCCTCCATTACGTCCTTGCCTCTTTGTTGCAGGGGTATTTGCCAGAAATGAAATATTAAGAACTGGGCAAGTGCTTAAAAATAATCTGCCTCAATTTCATAATTAATCTGCACTCGCTTCTCACACAATTAGCACGTTAATTAACCCAAAACTTCCTCCAACATAAGGTGTGTGTGTGTGTGTGTGTGTGTGTGTGTGTGTGTGTGTGTGTGTGTGTGTGTGTGTGTGTGTGTGTGGGCGTAGTGGTTGGATAGAAAAGGTTGATAATTGATGGTTGGTGGAGAAAGAGAGGAGGACTAAGGGGGAGAGGGTAGGAGAGGAAGTTGCAGAGTCTGGTGTATATTTATAGCGAGAGAGCGAGAGAGCGAGAGAGAGAGAAAGAGAGAGAAAGAGAGAGAAAGAGAGAGAGCGAGCCCATCGTAATCTAGAAGTAAGTGAGCAGCAGCAACAGCAAGATCATAAACGACACACTGTATGTCTCAGGGTGGGGGAGAGGGAGAGAAATGAGAGGAGGTCAGACAGAGGGCTAAGACAGGTGCAGGAGAGAGGAGGTCAAAGATGCAGAGAGGAGGACATAAAACAAGACCAGATCGAAACCTAGTTTAGGGCTGGACCGTGTTTGGTCAATGTTTGAAATTGTGGCTAATGTGTGACAGGGCGAGTCAGTGGCAGTGTCTATATTGTGAATTCCTGGATGTTAAATGTTCACTGCAGTTCTCCACTAACATGTGTTGTTAAAGTGTCCTGAAGTAGCATATCACGTGACATGGTTAAGCTACATTCAAGTAAAAACATAAAAAGGTTATGAATGCAGTTGCAACAACAATACTTTCCACTCATATCTTGGGATGTTTGATTTGAAAGAGAACTTAATTTAATTACCTATTCTGTTACCCCCCCCTTCATCTGTTTCTATCTGCAGATGTCTCTCGTTTTTCTAAGACTCACTCTGTATTGACAGGCAAATTCAAAATGAATGGATTGCAGCCGCTGATGGCAACATGAATTGCCCAGCACTTGCAACCTCTATCTGCCCCATCCCCAAGGTCCGATTCACAAAAGATGTTGCGCCAATTACATTACAGCACAAACATGCCCATAAAGATTTGCAGCTGACTGCAATTATCCATGTGGCAAAGTATAAATGGTGGCTTTGTGCCAAAAACACAGTAGCATAGCGAGAGTTGTTAGACCTGGCAACCTGTATTTGCGAATGATTTCGGTCTCGGTTAAATCACTGAGGGGCGTCCGGGTGGTGTGACAGTCTATTCCGTTGCCTACCAACACAGGGATCGCCGGTTTGAATCTCTGTTTAACCGCCGGCTTGGTTGGGTGTCCTTACAGAGACAATTGGCTGTGTCTGTGGGTGGGAAGCCAGACGTGGGTATGTGTCCTGATCGCTGCACTAGCGCCTCCTCTGGTCGGTCGGGGCACCTGTTTGGGGGGGAGGGGGAACTGGGGAGAATAGCGTGATCCCCCCATGCGCTTCATCCCCCTGGCGAAACTCCTCACTTTCAGGTGAAAAGAAGCGGCTGGCGACTCCACATGTATCAGAGGAGGCATGTGGTAGTCTGCAGGCCTCCCCAGATCAGCAGAGGGGGTGGAGCAGTGACCGGGATGGCTCAGAAGAGTGGGGTAATTGGCCGGGTACAATTGGGAAGAAAAGGGAGAAAACTCCAAAAAAAAAAAAATCTAATCACTAAGTGATATTCATCTCATCATCTCATCTCGTTATCAGCTGCTCCTCCAGGGTCGGGTCGCAGTGGCAGCAAGCTAAGTAGGGCACTGAAATATCCACTCACGAGCACGCCTTGCATGATGATGCCGTCGCCTCACAACAATCACTGCTGCCATGTTCACTGGAAAGTCTGGGCGTCAGTTACCAACAACTCTCTGAAGACGCCAATAATTCTCACTCAAACTGCATGTGGCTATTTGTGAATTGGACTTGTTTTTGCTATTAGGCTCATATGCATAGAAAGGGGCCAAATTTGCGCCAAGTGTATGTTTATTACCTAACTTAAATACCAGAGCACCGAGACATTATTTGCTTGGCAGCACAGTTAGGGGTGCATTTCACCCTTTGCAGGAGCTTTGAGAATTATACGCTGTCTGTTTGTCTTATTTGTGCAGGTTTAGCTGCCGCAAAAGCAACGCAATCCTTTTGTGAATTCACCAGTGAGTGTTTTGTCAGAGTGGTTGTTACCCCCCCCCCTTTTTTTTCCCTCTCAATTGTACTTGGCCAATTACCCCACTCTTCTGAGCCAACCCGGTCGCTGCTCCAGCCCCTCTGCTGATCAGGGGAGGGCTGCCTCCTCCGGTACATGTGAAGTTGCCAGCTGCTTCTTTTCACCTGACAGTAAAGAGTTTCACCAGGGGGACGTAGCGCATGGGAGGATCACGCTATTCCCTCCAGTTCCCCCTCCTCTCTGAACAGGCGCCCCGACTGACCAGAGGAGGCACTAGTGCAGCGACACATACCCACATCCGGCTTCCCACCCACAGACATAGCCAATTGTGTCTGTAGGGACGCCTGACCAAGCTGGAGATAACATGGGGATTCGAACCGCAGATCCCCGTGTTGGTAGGTAACAGAATAGACTGCCACACCACCCGGACGCCCCATGTGGGGTGCTTTAACTGTGTGCTCTCTCTCATGCCTCTCAGCACTCAGCCAACCAGTTGTATAACTTTAGTGATGTTGTTGGTCACCTGATCCAGTGGTCCAATCATGTTAAACATGATCAGTCAGTCAGTTACTCAAAATGTGGTCAGTCAGTCAGTCATCCAGTCATTCAGGGATATCCACTTTTGTAAGTGCTGGCCCACTGGACAGTCCAGCCAAGAAAGAAAAGAGAGCCGGGAAAGGTCTCAGTCATGCAGCTGATGGGGGCAGACAGAGAGAGAGACAAACAAGGAAGAGAAATACTAGACTAAACGACTCTAGAAAGTACACTTTGCGCGAGAGTTTTCTGTGTGCATGCAATTGTGTGAATACGCGTGTGTACATACAGTAAGTGTTGTGCATCCAGGGGTTAAAAGTTACTTTGGCTGTATTTTGATCTCGGTTCGCTCCTCTGTGAGTCTCCAGACGTTACTTGCCAACTCAGAGCCACCAACACACACATACACACACACATACACACACACGCAGCAGCCAAAATATGCATCAGTGACTCTGGGATCGGCTGTCAGGTCTGGCAAGAGGCTGGGGGGAGGTCGTCGCAGTGACAAGCGTTTGTTTCCTGGAACGCCTTGCAGGTCTGCCTTGTTAATTTCCATGACGACAGGGTTGCTAAGGCAGCAAATTAGTGGTGAGTGGACTAAAAAACAGCCATGAGGGAAGCTCACAAAAGAACTCAGATTTGTAACTAACTACAAGGGACGTTTTTAAGCCAAACACATACATCAGAAGACATGTCCTCACACACACAAACACACATGCATACACACAAAAGCAGACAGGTGTTGTGTCTTTTTGCTTCTATTGTACTAATTGTCCATGTTGGGAATAAAAAAAAGGGTAAAAAAAAACAACCAAACAATAATGACCCAACGTTGATACAGAGGCACTGGATTTTTCATGTTACTTCCTATGAAAACCACCAGGCCAATCTGATGTTGTGGTCATAAAAGTCCACGTGACAGACAGACGATATGCCCATTGGCCAACTGACATATTTAAGCAACTTCTCAGTGATACAAAAGTCATGTACAAATACGCAGGGTATTACTCGAGATAATAAAAGTTCTGAAAGCCACACGCCATAAGTGATAAAAAATCCAATTTAAAGCATAATGATGACCTGTAACTCACAGCATGTTAACTTTCCTCCACATTTCACAAGAGAACTGTGTGTGTGTGTGTGTGTGTGTGTGTGTGTGTGTCATGACATCCTCATGACTCAGGTAGATTCAGTGTAACTTCTGTTATCCAAAAGTCCATCCATCCACCCATTATCCAAACTGCTTATCCTGCTTTCAGGGTCACGGGGATGCTGGAGCCTATCCCAGCATTTATTGCACGGCAGGCAGGGAGACACCATGGACAGGCCGCCAGGCTATCACAGGGCCCAAAGACACACACACATTCACACCTAGGGACAATTTAGTACAGCCGATTCACCTGACCTACATGTCTTTGGACTGTGGGAGGAAACCGGAGCCTCCGGAGGAAACCCATGCAGACATGGGGAGAACATGCAAACTAACTCCACACAGAGGATAACCCGGGACGACCCCCAAGGTTGGACTACTCTGAGGCTCGAACCCAGGACCTTATTGCTTTGAGGCAACCACGTTAACCACTGCACCACCGTGCCACCCCAAAAGGGAATATCTGAATAGATGCATTACATTTTAGCAAGATTTTGACATGAAAATACTAAACGTCCACCGCATGCCTAGTTTTTTTCTCCATGATCCACAGTGGAGGCTAAAAATACTGTTTGTATTCCTTCTACAGACAGTTTCTCTGTGCCTGCCCTCGAACGCTCAGCCAAGTGGTAAATGGCAATACAGCTGGCCTGGGTAACACACACAAACTACACATATGCACACACGCAGAGGGTATCAGTAACAATATTGTGTTTATACTGTGGGAAAGAAAGCCAAGGTAAGACTGCACATGAGCATCACCATGTGTTGTGCTTTGTTTTTGTTTTTGTTTTTTTCCAAAAGAGACAGAACCAAAATGTCATTCATTGGCAGTCATTAGAGAAATGACACCAAAACCAACATTACCATTGCTGCGCGTGCACACACACACACACACACACACACACACACACACACACACACACACACACACACACACACACACACACACACACACACACACACACACACACACACACACAGAAGACTTGAAAAGCTGGGTTTGACTCACCAATCATGTGATTAGCGACATGGATCTGGATCTCTCTCTCTGTCTCGAACGTCATTTGGCATTTAATACACTGGTAGGTTTTTTTCTGTGTGGGGGGGGGCAGAAAAACACACAAGAAGTCATCCGGCATTTGAAACAAAGTAAGGTATATTTTTATTGGATGGAAAGCAAACACAAACACACACACACACATACACGCACATGTACTTGCAAATCTATAGTTGTGGGGCCCCCTTATTGACTACATTCATTTCCTAGCCCTTAACCCTAACCTTAACCAAGCAAACTACATACCTAACCCGAACCCTTACCCTGACCTTAACCTAACCCTAATTCTAACCTTAACCCTAAAAACAAGTCCTAACCCTTACATAGACCCTTTTACTTGTGGGGTCCCATAAAATGGCCCCACAAGGTAGGCGGTTTCTGGTTTTTCTATCCTAATGGGGACCAAACATCCCCATTAGGATAGAAAAACATGGTACACACACACACACACACACACACACACACACACACACACACACACACACACACACACACACACACACACACGTGGGTGAGTTTTCTGCTGGGGTGCCCAAACATAAACCATGTAAACTTAAAGCAGTACTGATAATATCCATTATCTGCTCCATTATATATGGAGAAATGATGTACTAAAATCTCCTTTGCAAAAGAAATGCAACGCCCATAATGACTTTCACTAATCTACCACCAAAAGCCTTCAGAGACTTTGTGAGAATGAGTGTGGTCACACACTGTATGTACACTGTGGGCCTGCTGCAGAGGGGAGCAGAGAAACGAAAAGGAGGGAGAAGGTTCATGGAAAGAAGAATGTGGTGCAGTGGGGTGTCAGCCAACTACCCTAAGTTAGCCTACATGACTTGGGGTAGATAGAGTAAATGGCATCCACGACACAAACGAAGAAGCGCACGGGACAGGGGGACAGCAGAGACACGGACCCCAGTAAATCTCTCCCCGACTGTGTGCGATTTTAAATGGTTTTTCTCCCCAATTGTACTTGGCCAATTACCCCACTCTTCCGAGCCATCTAGGTTGTTGCTCCACCCCTCTGCCGATCCGGGGAGGGCTGCAGACTACCACAAGCCTCCTCCGATACATGTGGAGTCACCAGCCGCTTCTTTTCACCTGACAGTGAGGAGTTTCACCAGGGGGACGTAGCACATGGGAGGATCACGCTATTCCCCCCAGTCCCCGCCCCCGAACAGGCAGCCCGACCCGACCAGAGGAGGTGCTAGTGCAGCGACCAGGACACATACCCCCATCCGGCTTCCCACCCGCAGACACAGCCAATCATGTCTGCATGGACGCCTGACCAAGCCAGAGATAACACAAGGATTCGAACCGGCGAGCCCTGTGTTGGTAGGCAATGGAATAGACCGCCACGCTACCTGGACGCCCATCCTCAGTGTTTTTATCAGTCTTTGTTTTAATAAACGGGCTGCTGAGCCCTCAAGAGCCATCGTTGTCCGTGTTTGTGTGTCGCTGAGCCCGGCTGTAGCTCAGCCTTGCCACAATGTGACAAAGAGAACTCGACAGAAAGAAACAATGAAACGGGGGGGGGGGGGGCAAAGGTACAAGAGAGACAGAGAGAAACAGAAGCAAGTAAAAGACAG
This sequence comes from Lampris incognitus, assembly GCF_029633865.1. Taxonomy (NCBI): domain Eukaryota; kingdom Metazoa; phylum Chordata; class Actinopteri; order Lampriformes; family Lampridae; genus Lampris; species Lampris incognitus. The sequence continues at coordinate 28,935,595 of NC_079216.1, read as the reverse complement.
AAATACAGGGGGGTAGGGGATGTGAGAGAAATAAAAAAGGAAAGAGATACAGAGGGAGGACAGGCTCTGCTTACCCATTCACAGCACACGGTGATCACTCATGCACAAACACATACAAAATACACAAAGGCCCCTCTTCCACTATCTCTGCTACCTTCAGCCTGCTAGAATGAGCATGCTCGCACGCACACGCACGCACACGCACGCACATACACACACACACACACACACACAAAGTTCTGACTTTGTCTGCTTTGTGCTGTTAGACTTAGCAGAAACAAAGGTGCAGGTAAGACAGACGGTCCCTTGGAACTGCCTCATACACACAAACACACACACACACACACACACACACACACCGGCATGCAGCAGGTCCAGGGGAGTCTGACTGTCAATATCAAGTAGAGCGAACCGCTCCCACAATGCCTCAGCACGCCCCTGCCAGAGGACCCAATGGGGCTCAGCTGGCACACGCGCACATAACACACGTAATAACACAGTCTCCCAACCACACAAGCAACACACGCTTAGAGTCACTAAAGGGAGGGGGCACACAAAGCTCACAGACACACACAAGTGCACATGCAGAAGCAGAAACATGAAAACGGTACAAATCATATCTACATAACACATCTACACAGCATGTACATGCGTATTCACACACACACACACACACACACACACACACACACACACACACACACACACACACACACACACACACACACAGGTCTGTAATAATCTCTCCAGAAATACCCTTTTTAAGAGGATCTCCTACGAAATGTTTTTGCATCCTAGCAAATGACTTTACATCTATGCTGCAGTTTATCTGATGCGCAGGAGAAAGGCTCTTCTAAGAAAGAGGTTTTTCCTGGACTCACCAACCAAGGCCACACCAAGGCAGGATCAGTCTCTTGGTTATTATGTCAATGCAGTGTGGATTAGGGGGCACAACATTCCCCTTAATCCTCATCAAGGCAGACTGCAAATACACTGCTCAAAAAAATAAAGGGAACACCTAAAAACACAATATAGACCTCGATGAATGAAATATTTCAGCTGAAAATCTTTATTTATTAGACAGAGGAATGTGTTTAGAGCAAAATAACCTAAGAATGATCAATGGAAATCAAAATCATTAGCCCATTAAGGTCTGGATTCAGAATCATACTCAAAATCAAAGTGGAAAATGAGAACATAGGCTGATCCAACTTCTGTGGAAATTCTTCAAGACGATTCAAAATGAGGCTCAGTAGTGTGTGTGGCCTCCACGTGCCTGTATGCACTCCCTACAACGTCTGGGCATGCTCCTGATGAGACGACGGATGGTCTCCTGAGGGATCTCCTCCCAGACCTGGATCAGGGCATCGGTCAACTCCTGGACAGTCTGTGGTGCGACATCGCGTTGGCAGATGGTACGAGACATGATGTCCCAGAGGTGCTCGATTGGATTCAGGTCTGGGGGAACGTGCAGGCCAGTCCATAGCATCAATGCCCTCGACATACAGGAACTGCTGACACACTCTGGCCACATGAGGACGAGCATTGTCATGCATGAGCAGGAACCCAGGGCCCACTGCACCAGCATATGGTCTGACAATGGGTCTGAGGATCTCATCCCGGTACCTAATGGCAGTCATGGTACCTCTGGCTAGCACGTAGAGGTCTGTCCGGCCCTCCAAGGATATGCCTCCCCAGACCATCACTGGCCCACCACCAAACCGGTCATGCTGGAGGATGTTGCAGGCAGCAGAACGTTCTCCACAGCGTCTCCAGATTCTCTCACGCCTGTCACATGTGTTCAGTGTGAACCTGCTCTCATCTGTGAAGAGCACAGGGCGCCAATGGCGAATCTGCCAACCAAGATGTTCTCTGGCAAAGGTCAATCGGGCTGCACGGTGTTGGGCTGTGAGCACAGGCCCCAATTGTGGACGTCGGGCCCTCATACCATCCTCATGCATTCTGTTTCTCACTGTTTGAGCAGAAACCTGCACATTAGTGGCCTGTTGAAGGTCGTTTTGTAGGGCTCCGGCAGTGCTCCTCCTGTTCCTCCTTGCACAAAGGACCAAATAGCGGTCCTGCTGCGGGGTTGTTGTCCTCCTGCGGCCCCCTCCACGTCTCCTGGTGTACTGGCCTGTCTCCTGGTACCTCCTCCATGCTCTGGACACTGTGCTGGGGGACACATCAAATCTTCTTGCCACAGCACGCATTGATGTGCCATCCTGGATGAGCTGCACTACCTGAGCAACTTCTGTAGGTTGCAGATACCGCCTCATGCCACCTCTAGTGGTGAGGGCACTAGCAAAATGAAAAACTAACCAAAGATCGGCCAGAAAAGATGAGGACAGGCAAATGGTCTGTGGCCACCACCTGCAAATCCATTCCTTTTATAGGGGTTGTCTTGCAAATTGTCTAATTTCCACCTGGTGGAAATTAGACAATTTACCAACAGGTGAAATTGATTCACAAATCAGTGTTGCTTCCTAACTGGACAGGTTGATATCTCAAAAGTGTGATTGACTTGGAGCTACATTGCATTGCTTATGTGTTCCCTTTATTTTTTTGAGCAGTGTACATTTATTGTACTCTAACAGTAATACTAATAAATATCACATTTCTGTTGCTAAATTGAGTACATTATATTTGGAATAACAACACAATGCACATGAACAGGGCTTAATTGTGTTTTCTGTGTTTGTGCATATGCAGAGTTTTTATGGATTATCTGTACTATTTGAGTATTCTCTCATTTATCGCCACACAACACTATTTCATTCAGATATCATTCCCTCCTACCTCACCTTGTACTGAAACATTGCCACGTGTCTATAGTGCTGGTTACAGGACTTTCAGATATTTACAAATATTCAAGGGTCCAAATATTAAAGAGTCTCCCCCACCCCCCAACCAACCCTCCATTCTTCCTCACCTTGGGTGCAGGTGATGCCTCAGCCTTCTTCCCCGCCATGCTGGTTTCAGGACTGATCTCGGGATGGTCTGTCTGGACATGGCTCTCTAAGTCCTCCAGGCTCTCAAATTTCACCCCACACTCCGGACACCGAAGTCCAGCTGCAGCCTTCTCTGCCTGGACTTCCCCCGGCGTGGCAGCACCTCCCTGGCTGGGGCTTTGGCCATTGGTGCCCCTGATCAAACAGAGTTTATCAGTTAAACAGTATTAGGTTTTTTGTTTTGTCTGGTAGTTGATTGAGTTAACGTTTGTTCTTCATAGCAGTAACGGTTTTGTCCATGTATGCATGCCAGTGTGTGCATGTGTGTTTTATAGAAAAATGCTGAGCCCACTTCTCACATCTTTCACAACAACAGGTTACACATTTCTTGGTGGCTTAACGAGTGGGGTCCATTTTTTTGTGTTTTTTTTTTGTTTTTAGTTTTTGGGCTTTTTCCCCACTTTTTTTTCTCCCCAATTGTACTTGGCCAATTACCCTACTCTTCCGAGCCATCCCAGTTGCTGCTCCACCCCCTCTGCCAAGCTGGGGAGGGCTGCAGACTACCACATGCCTCCTCCGATACATGTGGAGTCGCCAGCCGCTTCTTTTCACCTGACAGGAGGCGTTTCAACAGGGGGACGTAGTGCGTGGGAGGATCACGCTATCCCCCCCAAACAGGCAACCCGACCGACCAGAGGTGCTAGTGCAGCGACCAGGACCACATCTGGCTTCCCACCGGCAGACAAGGCTAACTGTGTCTGTAGGGACGCCCAACCTAGCCAGAGGTAACATGGGGATTTGAACTGGCGATCCCCGTGTTTTGAGGTTTTCACACCATTCTGTGGCTTTCCAGTAGTGTTCCCTATGTATTCAAATCTGAAAATTAAAATTTTGTTTGAAGTATGTCTGTTTTAGCATCAATATGCTATTTTCCTAAGCCCTTCTAAAAACTATGACCCATGTGACTTGACGTAGGTTTCTACACTTCCTTTTCACACTTTCCTCACTCTCCCTGCTTATACTGTCAGGGAACTGCATGTATGGGTGTGTGTGTGTGTGTAGGGGGTGGGGGTTGAGGGAGGGGAAGCTCGGGCATCATTGCTAACTCTCATCACTGCTTTTTGCTAACGGCTGAGTGGGATTTTCCATTTGTACAACCCGGAAAAGAACGCAGATGGTGTTGCCATTTAAACAAGGTACTACGGTTGAGCCAAAAATAATGATGCAATGAATGGACAAAAAAGATGTGGTAAGAGAGCCGACCCTATCTGATGGAAGTAAGGCTCAATATCTGGTTTGATATTTGTATGGTCACCAAAAACAGTGTTGAAAAACGTGCTAACAAAGTCTGTTCTCATTGCTGAAAGAAATGTCAGCATTTTATTTAGGCAACGGGTAGCCCACATAAGAGAGAAAAAACAATAGCCTACCTGCTCATGCAGCCAGCACAGAGGCCATATGGCAGGCCGTTGACATCCAGCTTCACCAGTTCCCCTTTGTTCTTGAACTCCTTGAGACACAAGGCACATTTATAGTGCTTGTATTGCTGCAGCTGCCCGTTGGGAGATGTGGAGGCCGATCTGTTCCCGCCTCCTCCTCCTCCTCCAGTTCCGCCATTCCCACCTCCCCCTCCAACTCCTGCTAGCGTGGAGCTGGTGGAGAGCTTCTGCATGTGGAAGGTGCCGTGGATCTTCAGCTCCAGTGTGGAGGTGACGGTCTGCATGCAGACGACACAGCGGAAGCCGGTGAGGGAGTTGCGGAGGTCTGGGTGCATCTGGCAGTGTTCGATAAACTCCTCCTCGCTCTGCAGGGGCATCTTGCAGATCCGACAGGTCCCTGTGTCAAGGCTCTTACTGTGGGTTACCTGGAGAGTTGGGTTATCGACACGAGATATCAGTAATAATGAAAAATAGACACACACCGACACACAGACACAGAGGCAGACACACACAAAATATGGTCACCCGAAAGTCTTAACAGTCTCTGAATTACGCTTAAAATAAGATTAACATTATCATTACCATCAAGGACTTCCATTTAAAAATTACTTTAAGACTGAACATGCAGAAATTCAAACAATATAATTTACTCCTCCCCATTATGCAACATGCAATTTTAACCTCTGAACAGTTGGTGATAACAGTGATTTCTTTATATGTTTATTTATTAGGATACCCATTAGCTGTGCCCTAAAGCACAGCTAGTCTTCCTGGGGTCCACATGTAAAAACATATATGAATAAAACACTGATGACCATTGCAGAAATGAGCTGTTATTTCATGAACGTGTTACAGTGTCTGTGATAACCGACTACAGCCGCATTGCACCTTCTACTGTTTTTTGTTTTTTTGTTTTTGGGGGCGGGGGGTTCCCCCTTTTTCTCCCCAATCATACCTGGCCAATTATCCCACTTTTCCGAGCCATCCCGGTCACTGCTGCACCTCCTCTGCCAATCCGGGGAGGGCTGCAGACTACTACATGCCTCCTCCGATACATGTGGAGTCGCCAGCCGCTTCTTTTCACCTGACAGTGAGGAGTTTTGCCAGGGGGACGGAGCGCATGGAAGGGTCACACTATTCCCCTCAGTTTCCCCTACCCCCTGAACAGGCACCCCGACTGACCAGAGGAGGCGCTAGTGCAGCGACCAAGACACATACCCACATCTGGCTTCCACTCCGCAGACACAGCCGACTGTGTCTGTAGGGACACCCGGCCAAGCCAGGGTAACATGGGGATTCGGACCATGGATCCCCGTGTTGGTAGGCAATGGAATAGACTGCTATGCACCCACCTTCTGTTTTACCATTTCTAATATGTTTTTTAACGTGCTTGCCTTTTCCTGTAGTGTGCTGTCAAATTGCCTCTCAAGGGACAATTTGTGTGTGTGTGTGTGTCTGTGTGTGTGTGTGTGTGTGTGTGTGTGTGTGTGTGTGTGTGTGTGTGTGTGTGTTTAAATATTCTGATTTAAATTCAGGATGCCCAAAGAGACTTCATGATCAAAAGAGAGTGGCAGGTATACAGACATTGATGCTTACACAAGAAAGCAGCAGACATTTAAGGAAAAAACATTTAGTAAACACAGGAGAGAGACAAACTGTGTGTACACAAACTGTTGTGTTGTTATACCTTTGAGGCCTTTCCAATTACTACATTCTTACCTCACTGCTACCATTCAGCTGCTCACGTCTAAACGTAGCCAAGCTCAAATCCATGCTATTCTAAATGGATCTCTGAATTAATCACAGTCTGAGATTTCTAGCGGAGATTTTTACAAAGTACACATGCACAAAACACACACACAAACCGACAGGAGACCATATATTTAAAAGGACCTTGTGTTCAGTGAGCGTTAGCAGAGAGGGGAAACGCTCGCCACAGATGGGGCACATGTAGTGTTTGGCCGGCCCACGGTGCGTCTGGGCGTGCTCACGAAGGCCGTTCTCAGAGAAGAAGGTTCTGGAGCACACGTTGCACTTGTGGTTCCCTTTGATAAAGTCGGCCTTCTTCTTACGAGAACCTAACATATATAATCATCATAATCATTACGTTTATTATTATCGCCATTACAGTTACTGCATACGTAGCATAATTGCATAGTAAAATTATATAATACGTTCAAAATGTTAATTCGTTTGAGCTCTTCTCTGAGCACAATCTTGGAAAAAAACGTTTCTTCCTTTACCTTTCCACCTACACATTTCATGCAACCTCTACAGTTTCATAGCCATTGGTATCAATTACAAATGCCAAAATACTAACAGTACATTTTCAAGTAAGACTTGCGAGCTAGGATTTTCCCTGTTAATCAGCAAGTTAAGTAAGACAGAGTGCTACCATATATCCAAATAACCCTTTCATGAAACCAAAACGAGCATGATGACTGACAAGGAAGCAGCCATTACCTGCATCATCCTCTCCCGGTCGGATGTTGTGGTCTCGTAGGCGGTGATTCTGCAGCAGTGACTCCATGGTGTAAGCCGCTCCACATATGTCGCAAGCGTACATGGGCTCCGAGTTGTCCACTTCCTCCTCCCCGCCGCTCGCCTCGTGGCTGTTGACTGTGTCTCCACCTTGGCCTCCTCCTCCTCCCACAACCCCACTCTTCAGCAGGATATTCTGGAGGTCAGCCTGTTCGGCAGCTACCACCGTCGACCTCTCCACTCCACCCAGGCCTCCTCCAGTACCTCCATTTCCCCCAGCTCCTCCGCCCCCTCCCCGCTTGGAGGAATGCGGGACCCCATTGGGCGTCCCATTATGGCTCCCTCCACTGCCTGCACCTCCCCCGTTACCGGTGATGATCCCGCCATCGAAGACACAGTGTTTCTCCCTTAGGTGCCTCTCCAGGAGCGTGATGGCGTGGAAGGCTTTTCCGCAGAACCGGCAGTTGAACTTCTTGCTGTGTGTGGTGATGTGGCACTGGAGCTCCACCTCTGTCCCAAACGTCTCCCCACAGAAGATGCACTTCCGTGGTTTAAGCCCTGTGTGACAGGAACCGAAATTCTCCATTTTTCAAATAATGAACCAAAAAATAAACATCATGAGACCTGGGTTTACGAAGGCCATCCAAAATTCACTGGAGATTTTCAAATTCAAATCATTTCAGTGAGACGGTTGCAGGCAGCAGTGGTTAGTTGTCAGTTTTCTTCTTTTTTCTGTCTTTTTTGGAAAACCTGTAACCGCTGTAATCTGCTCAATAAATCTATCGCTCTCCATTTCTCACTTACACCTAAAATTGATGCTAATGAAGACATTTCAGATGATCCTGGCTCTTCCCTTGGATGAAGTCCGCCTCTTTTTCAAGAGAATTAAATATGTGTAATCATCACTGTCATCATTTTACTTTTGTCAGTAATAATCATTACAATTATCTATGTACCATATAGCACAGCACACAATATATGCATGAAATCTCAAATTGTTTTTTTTCATTTGAAAGAATATTCTTAAAAAATTCACCACAACTAACTGTATAGGCATATGGTGTCAGGTAGCTTAATGCTGATTTCACAGCACTTATGTATTTACTTTCAAGCCGATGGACTTGTAAGCACTGGGGAAGGCTTTTTTTTCTCTCTCTAAAACACCAGTGTTCTTGAGATGAAACCCATCATTTTCCTTTGCTACCCTCACTTTTCTACTGCCTGCTGTCAGGGAAGGGGGAGGGGGTCTTACCTGTGCCGAGCCCCCCGGCCAGAGCTGAGCTTTGGCCCAGGTGGTTGTGTTTAACGTGGAGCTGGAGGTCTGTCTCCTTCCTGAAGTCCCAGGTACAGGCTGTGCAGCGAAACATCTTCTTCTCGTTGCTGTGCTTCACCGCCAGGTGCACCTGGATAACCACAGGGAGAGGAATGGGGAATTGTTGACATGGTGGTCTGAATTACAAGACTGTAGAGTCATTTTTACACATCACATACCACCTTCCTTCATTCTGAATAAGAAGGAGTGAAGGAAGGGATAAAGAGACAAAGAAGCGAGTAAAAGAAAGAAGCTTTAAATGAGAATAAATATAAAGTGAACGGTGCAGACAAAACTACATAATTAGTTGGTGTCTTGTTTTTATCCTCTTTGGAAATAAGTTTTCCATTATCCAAGTCGCTTATTCTAAATAGGGTCGCAGGGATGCTGAAGCCTATCCCAGCAGTCATTGGGAGGCAGGCAGGGAGACAACCTGAACAGGCCATCACAGGGCCAACACACACACACACACACACACACACACACACACACACACACACACAGATTCACAGCTAGGGACAATTTAGTACGGCCGATTCACCTGACCTACATGTCTTTGGACTGTGAGAGGAAACCCATGCAAACACGGGGAGAACATGCAAACTCCACACAGAGGACGACCCAGGATGACCCCCCCCCAGGTTGGAATACCCCGGGGTTCGAACCCAGGACCTTCTTGCTGTGAGGTGACCACACTAATCACTGCACCACCAGTTTTAATATAATCAAATAGATGGTATACATACAACGGGAAAGAAAAAGAAAAACACCATCAAACAAACCAATAAACAAAGATTTGTTTTTTCATTCTTTATCTATCGTCTGGTGTTTTTTATAAGACTGCCCAGCTTAACCTGGAGACAAATGTGGAAGGAAAAGCAAGCAGGAAAGAACAAGCCCCACAAAGCACATTTCCCATTCACCTGTATGGACACCTTGGAGTCAAACACCTCCTGACAGAGAGTACAGTGGTACAGGACAAAGGTGTGCATGTCCAGCAGGTGTTTCTGCAGGTCATCTACCGAGGAGAACTGTTTATCACAACTCTCGCACACATACTGGGTGGACGTGGTGGTGTAGTGCACCGTCAGATGTTGCAGCAATGCCTCCTGAGTTTCAAAGTCCTCCTTGTTGCATTGGGGGCAGGATTGGCGCCTTAGTAGCATCTCTAGGTGGGACTTGAGATGGGTTTGGAAACCCTCGAAGCTTGTGAAGCGCAGGTCACACTGGTTGCATGGGTAATCCCCGTTGGACCCAGCAGCAGGAGTGGAGTCCCCTCCCAACCTGTGGCGCTTCGGGGAGGAGATCTCTACATCAGAGGAGGCGGGGCTTAGGTCAGCGACCTTGGCCTGGCGCTTGTTGTTGGCCAACGGAATGTTCTTGTGGTTCTCCTTGATATGCTTAGTGAGCTTGAGGAGTGAGCCGAAGATGGGAGAGTTGGTGCAGTAAGGACAGGAGTAAACCTGCACAGGGACAATGATATCAATTTGTACTGTTTTAAGATTTTAATGGGCTTCCTTTTAATTGAATAGTGAGATATACTATGGTATACTTAAGAACAGTGACAGAAAAGATGGGGCAAAAACCCATGATAAGACACGTGCAAAATAGCAGATACAAATATCTAGTGATGAATAAGTCACCAGTACTGCTTATTCATTTGATTCCTGTTACTGAAGGCTGCCCAGCAACAATGAGTTTTTGAACTCAAAGCAGGAGTTAAATTTAAAGAAAAATATTTTATTTCATGTGTATTATATTCATTGTTGCCTTAACACATGTAGTCTAGTACTCAATTTGCTTTATCATTTGTGCATTTATTCGTACCTTTGCAAATTCAGATGGAGGTTTTCTGATTGACTTGTGAAAATAGTACAACGCATATATTTATTTGTATATTGAGCTGGTACAATAAGTTTGAATATTTCAATTTGCATTTACTTTATTTTCAGTTCTGTTCAGTTCCACTCAACTTCAAAGATCAATTCAGAACATATTGACACTTGAATATCACCTCCATGAAGGACTGGGATGCAGCCTGCAGCACAGGGGACTCTAGTTTGGCCACAGTTCCTCCAGATGCAGCTCCCCCCCCTGCAACAGAGCTACAGTGGGTCTGCTGGATGTGCTCTGTCAATGAAGACTCTGTCAGGAAGCCCATAGAGCACTGATTGCAGAAGAATGCATGGTTCCCTTCTAAAAGAAATGAAATAAAAAATAAAAAAAGCAATCATATGACAGCAAGTTGATTGTATATGGTGGTTGTTGCCGATGCGGTTTATGCGCAGGTTATCTGACAATAACGTAGGCGAGTTTGTTTTATTTGAATGCGGGTAGTTACTGAACAAACAACACAATTATTTTAGGCAAAACTGGTGACAGGGTACAGCTATAAGCCAAATTACAGTTTCAATGTAAGCTGGTGTGCAGCAGCCATTGCACATTACTATTACAAAACCACACCTAATGTGGTAGATCCAGCCACAATCCCTCCAGGGAGGCAGTGAGACACTCTGATGTGTTCCTGCAAAGAGTTGATGTCTCCAAACATATCCGGGCAGTAGTTACAGTGGAACGCCGACACATTGGTGAACTGCAGCAGGGGGAAAGCAGCAGCTGCTCCTACAGCGCCGACACTGGCCCGGTGGGCTTTGCGCACATGCTCGTTAAGGTTGTAGAGCGTAGGCAGGGTGTCCAAGCAGAGCTGACAGGTGTGGCTCTGCTGGGGCTTGTCTGCATGGATGGTCTTCAGGTGGATCTCCAACACAGCCAGGCTATGGAAGTCCCTCTTAGAGCAATAGGGACAAGAGTAGGTCACTTTGCCCCACCCCCCTCCACCTGCACAGAGAGATGGACAGATACGCATGTCACTTAGGTACTTGGAAATCATATCTCAATTATTAGACCAAGGCTGTACTCAAAAGAGGCTTATGCCTGGGATCAATGAAGTGGCCAAGTCCCCCTCCTCTTGAACCACAGGTGTGGCTCCACAGGCCCATATTTGGATTCTGTAAACATTTTCTCTCGTGTGTTTTTGCTGTTATCTGCATTGCTTCAGTCCTACTGGCTCAATAAATACCAAAATCTAGAAAAATGCTGAAAGGACTCCTTCCTTTCCTTTTCACAAAAAAATAATAAAATAAAATCCATTATCAATAGTCACATACTGATAAACTGAACACAGAACAAGTCTCTCCTAAAAGATTGAGTAGACCATCATACCTCCACCATGATGACCTAGGCTTAGACCCAACTCTTCTCCAGCATCATTAGCTTTCCTACGTCCTCGCTCACTACCCTGACTGGGTTTCAGGGTAGAGTCAGGTGTGGAGCCTCTCTCCAGGCTGGCGCTGGAGTCTGGAGTGGCTGAGCTCATAGACGCCACACTGCCCAGGGCCGGGTCGGGGCTGGCAGCACTGTGGTTGGAAGAATCAGGCTGACGGTGGCTGTCCAGGTGGCAGTAGACGTCTTCCACAGAGGGGAACTGCTCTGAACAAACGGGGCATCTGGAGATGCAGAGGGAACAATCCAATACAGGTGAGCCATTTCCCAGCTTGGATCACGTCACATTAGCCAAGTAATTAAAGAATTAGACAAGCATCAATTGTTTATTACACGGACCACTCCCCACCCAGTGTCAAAGTAAATCAAGGCCTTCAGACTCCTGTAGCACAACCAAAAATGTATCTCAAAAGCATTTAAAAGATAACCCCTGTAGTACTTGTGTTTGCGGTTGGCATGCTGCGTTTCGATATGCGTGAGCAGTGAGGCTTCGTCTAGGAAGATCTCAGGACAGTGGATACACTGCAGGTCGGCTCGGTCAGACAGCTGGGGGTGTCTGGTCAGGACGTGTTTCTCCAGCTCATCTGTCTGACTAAATGTCTCTTCGCAGTAATCACACATATACAAGTCCTGCTCCAGCTCGCCCTCTCCTCCTCCCTTTTTCCCTCCATCCCTCTCAGACCTCAGGGCTAGGTGCTCCCTGTTCTTGCGGTGAGCCTGCAAGAGGTAGAAAGTAGTGAAGACAGGAAGCAATGCAATGCAAGCACATTCACACCAAGAAGCCTGTATCTGAACAATGAATTTGTCCTTTGCTCTTGACCATGCTAATAATTTGCTGCTTCGAGAGAGTTATGTATATTTACATTTTCTCTTTTAGCATACACTTTTATCCAGACCGAGTTAAAGGAGAGTCAGCCATTAGCAGATATATTTGTGACTAAACCTACTGGCATTTCTAGTAACCATATCATAGCCAAGAAGAATGTGTCACATGTCAAGAGCATATTCTACTACTAGTAAGAATTCAAACTGCCAATTAGCTGAACAATACCACAGGTCAGTATCATAGACATATTAAAACCAACACTGCATGTCAAGTGCATACTGTACGAGAGCACAAGTAGATCACCGACAGTGACATATGTGATAGCAGTAGATTTGAATTAAAAATTAGATGGATAATGCCACAAATTAATGTCACGGTCATGCTTTAAGACTATCCATGGATTAAGGTAGGCCTGGAAAAAGAACATTTTGAGCATTTGTTATCAAAAACTTCCATTTATTCTTCCAATTACCCCACTCCTCCGAGCCATCCTGGTCGCTGCTCCACCCCCTCTGTCAATCCGGGGAGGGCTGCAGACTACCACATGCCTCCTCTGATACATGTGGAGTCGCCAGCCACTTCTTTTCACCTGATAGTGAGGAGTTTTACCAGGGGGATGTAGCGCGTGGTATTCCCCCCAGTCCCCCCCCCGAACAGGCGCCCGACCAACCAGAGGAGGCGCTAGTGCAGCAACCAGGACACATACCCACATCTGGCTTCCCACCTCCAGACAGCCAATTGTGTCTGTAGGGATGCCCGACCAATCCGGAGGTAATATGGGGATTCGAACTGGCGATCCCCATATTGGTAGGCAACAGAATAGGCCGCTATGCTACCCCGACGCCCTCCTTCCTATTATTCGTATGTATTAATGTTTGTTATGTGACATCAAATCTTGATAAATTTGTTTGGTTTTGAATAGGACATCTGTAATTTAGTCTATAAAAGAGTTTACACAAGTACAAGAACAAAAAGCAGCCATAGATTTGCAGCATGTTATAATAGCAATAATGAAAGACAGTAAACATGTAACATACCTGCATGTGGCTCTGCAGAGATGAGGTTGAGGAGAAGCCACGTTTACACACACTGCACTTAAATGGTTTGCTGGAGCTAGGGGAGAGGGGACGGGATGGAAAAAGGGGTTAAACCTAACTAATCTAATGGATATA
>NC_079216.1:28894635-28917135 GCF_029633865.1 Lampris incognitus | reverse complement strand
GGGGGGGTAAAAAAAATCACAATGTCACAGTTACAAAAACAAGGAGAAAAGAAAATGAGAGAGAAAAGACGGGACGATAGTACCTTACACGGGTTTTCACAAAGAAAAGTGGGCTTATTTATCAGTGAGCACTCCAAATTAACGTATTCATTCTGTACATTAAAATACAGATACAACAAAACACAGAGGATCCAGCCAATGTCAGCGATATTACATGAGCTGGCATCCAATGTGAACAATTTAAACGGCAAATAAAACAAATTGTACATACAGGGCAAGCAAATTAACATAAACCCTGATCTCTTATTAAGTGAGAAAGCCACAACTATTACTTTTTCTCAGAAATTTGGATTCAGTCCATTTATAGTTTTGGTGCCAACTGAACTGGCTGGTTTACCTGTGTCTTTTTGGAAATGTTCTGTGCAACTGTCAGTTACAGATGTGCTGTGACAAGCAATTTTTTTCAGCTTACCCAATTACAGTGTAAAATGGATGCACATACAGATTAATACATGACAGACAGTCATCCAGCTACTAGGCCTGTATAATGGGTCTGGGCTCCATGTTACCAATGTCAATCCAATGACACCAGCGCCGAAAAAAATGCAAAAAATTGTAACTTTTTAACAACTTTTTTACTCTCAGTTTAAATATGCAATATGTGCATGAGTGTGTCTATGTGTAATACAAATTCCAGATGCTGTCTACCACTTAGACAGCAGGACATATGTCTTTAGAGTAACCCGAGATGGATAACTGATACCGGCTCTTTCTGTCACACAGACAAACACACTACAACCTCTCCCTCTCTTGTGGCTTTGTGTCAGACAAGATTTGCTCTAAATGACCAGAGAGAAAGCGAGAGAGCTAAACAGACAGCGAGAGAGCAAGAAGGAGAGCGACAAGCAGAGAGAGAAAACAAGGAACATAACTGAAACATGGCTCTGCAATCACACACACACACACACACACACACACACACACACACACACACACACACACACACACACACACACACACACAATTACTACACAAAAAGGAACAAACACCAAAACCGGTGAGTACAGGAAACAAGCACGAAACCGTCAAGACCCACTGTGCGCCTGATGGGAAAAATAGGCGTACTGTCTCTTTAATTGCAGTGCCATTGCAGTATAAGCGGCGGGGCACTCTGCACTGGCCCTCAGTGTACTTCCAGACTTCTTTGAGAGTGCAACGTTTGAGACAGTACAGTACTAAACGTATGTATGTTTAGTAGAATTTGTATAATTTGTGGTCGGGGAGGAGTGGGGGAGCTTACACCCGAACGGGCACTGCACCGGTATAGCTAATATATCAAAGAATAACGAACATGCCCCTACTGAGCGCCCATCGCAGGTCATCCATGAGTGAATGAGTGACCACAGTTTCTGTTGCGCAGTGCCGTGAGAAAAAATAAGAACTGAGACAAAAATATAAGATATGTAAAAGAGGGCACAAAGAGGAGAAGAGAGAAAAGTAAATAAAAACAAAAGCTGACAAAGTGGGTCTCTGGGGTCCAGGTCTGGACATATGCTGCCTTTGCGTGGTAAACCAGCAAGAGTCTATGAAATGCTAATGTCTGTAAGTGAGGTAGGAAAGTGGTAGAAAACGAGATAGGGGGGGCTGGATTCGAGGTAAAAGCCGGCAGTGAAAGAGATTCAGCAGGAGCGAAAGGGAAAAATCACTTCAGAAAGAGGGGGGAGAAGGGGGAGGGTGGCATTAGAGAGAGAAGGGGAGAGGAGGGAGAGATTAGCGTCATTAAAGAGCCCTAATCCTCTGACTAGCGTGGCTGGCGCTAAAATGGAGGATCACACGGCTTTTTAACGGCGCCTTTGTCAGCTCGCCGCGAGGGGACCTGGCAAGACAAGGCCGAGCAGCAAACTGGGAGGGGGGAGTTTAAGGGGGTTGGTGGGGGGGGGGATTTCAATGGAAAGTTAAATTAAAGAAGAACCTCGAGAGGAGAGGAGAAGACAAGGGTTGGTGGGGGGGTGAGGAGGAGAAAGAAAGTAGTTGACAGAGAAGAGGCGGCAGAAGCGGGCGGACGCCGACACATGCTGCGTCAACTCCTGCCCGCTCCTCCACCCACCCACCCTCCCTTCTTCTCCAGCGAATGAATGAGAGGAGCGGAGCGCCCCAACCGCTCCACTCCGTCTTTATCTCTCGCTCCACAGTCATCTTCTCCTCCTCTTTTCTTCTGTCCTACTGGCTCTGTCCGACTCCCTCTGTTCCTCTGTCCCCACCTCCATCCCTCCATCCATCTACTTTCATGTCCACACTCATTACAGCAGCCACATCCCTCCCTCCATTCACCCCCCCCACCCCCACCTCCATCCATATTTCCCCCACTGGCATTGGCCTTCACCTCTGTCTCCCAGCCCAGGGCGGGATGGAAGAGTGGGGAGGGGGTCCAGATGGACAGACTCTGAACTCTGGAAGAGAGGAAAGAGAGGGAAGGATGAAAGAGGAGACAGGAAAGAGGAGAGTCGAGGAGAGCAGAGGAGACACGAGAAGGAGGACCCAGGGTTTTAGTAATTGGAAATGGAACAGAACGAAGCACCAGGAACCAAGGAGCCAAATGGACCTCCTAGGTTTACGCACAAGGACGGAAGCTCATAAAAACACATGCAACACACACAAACACGCACAGACACACACACACAAATGCACCCTGCGCGTCTCTCTAATGGGCCAGACAGTGTGGCAGCATGCAGAGGACACAGCCTTGCTGAACCACTTTAATGAAGCGATATACACACCAACTCCTCTCTCTGTGTGTCTGTCTATCTGTCTTTGTACCGCAATCCTGTAAACCCCAACCCCCCCCCCACCTCCATTTCCTCAGTTTTATATCTTTCAGAAATTTACTTAATTCAGTTTTCGTGTCAGTGATTTACTGGTGTGGCTGTTAAGCAGAAGGAATATTGCCTACTTTGTTTCTATCGGCGAGGATCCCAAGCAGGAAATTCTGATTTGGGGAAACCGCCAGTTGTCCTTCAAGATGTGTTAGCAGTTGTCCTGAAACAAATCCTGGTCCCTGTGACAGTCGTCTTTGCTTTTATCAGGGGAACTGCTTCGTCACCTCTTGATTTGAGCAATTTTTTATTGACTGTAGATTCTCCCTGACCCAGCTGTGCACAGACTTAAACATTTAGTGGCGTAATAAGCTCAAAGCACTATCACAGAGGTGGTGCTGAGAAACATTAGTTCAATTCTTGCACCAGTTGTAAGTCAGTGGAGATGACAGCATCGTCAGCATATCTGAAACATAATTCATGCACGTTATGCGTTCCCCTGATCTGCTGCTCTGAGTTCTGCATCAAAGCAGTTGTAGAGGTAAAAAAGACTTTGCTCTCAGTGCTGCTACTGTTGCTGCTAAACCTTTCTCGTTGACAAGGAAAGCTGATGGTTTGTTTGGCTGTCAGTATCTTAACCTTCAGTTTATTTACCCTGGTTTAGCTGCTTGCTGAGCAAAGGTCCATTCCTGCTCACCCCCTCACCTTTCTCCACCCTCCTGTTCCTACCCTCGCTGTCTATCTGACTCTCATTTCAACCTTTCTGATGGGCAATCAGCCCAGTATTCCACCTTTCCCAGTGAGACCCCTGCTGACCTCCGATCCCTCGATCCCACCCTCACGTCACCACTCCTCCCATTACTCCCCAGGCCCCCTCTCATGGCCCCAGGCGCACACACATTTTCCCTAATTTCTTCTCCTCTGTCTCTCTCTACTTCTCGTACATACACTCATGGGCACGCTCACACCCACTCACCCATCTACCCTACCCTACACACACACACACACACACACACACACACACACACACACACACACACACATAGAGAAAGAGAGAGAGAAACACTCACACACAGCCTCAGACTCACCATAGGGGGCAGAAAAACAACTTCCACCCTTGGCTCACACTGGGCAGCACAGCACGCACATACACAGACACACACACAGACACACACACACACACACACACACAAAGACAGACACACACACACACACACACACACACTTGAACAGACACGCACACACACACAAACACTCAAATTATCATACAATCCAATACCTTGCACACTGTAGTCTTCACTATTTTTTTTCATCACTGTCTTTAGTTTTACAAAGTGTCACATGAGTTTGCTCCAAGTCAATGTCAATGTCAAGGCAAAGGTGGCTGCCTCCTGTCATGCGACATACGTACATGCTTAATACTCAAAATAAATGTCATTGCTAATTGCCTGCGCCTCCTATTTCAGTACATTGATTAGAGGAAATGCTAATAAGCAGAGCTGATAGAAGAAAATATTGATTGAGGATACAAAAATGAAAACTTGAAAAAATGAACTAGAATACAGCATCATACTAAATTAGGGCCTTCGTGGTGGTGGATCAGTGGGTAATGTGTACATAAGATACACTAAAGGTTTGGTCCCAATGTAAGGGATCTGAATCAAGGTAACATCTTCAAAATTCCCCATTTAATAGTCACTATCCCTCTAGCCTATCTTGGTGTATGCTCAATAATCCAGGTGAGGAAATCCCAGAAAGTTGAATCAGTTCATCTGGACACAACGTTTAGTGGGAGAAATGTTTCATCACTCATCTAAGTGACCTCTTCAGTCTCAGCTGACTGCAGGTATCCCCAACCTTATTAACTGCACAGTTGCATAACGACCGAAACAGGTGATTGGTTTCATATGCAAATGCAGTGAGCCTTAATTACAGTTACAATGGCCCCGTGTACTATTCAGAGGACTGGGGAATAGCTGCAATCATGGCATTGTAAGATGGTGAAGGATATATTCTTAGCCCCCTTCTCAGTCCCCTGACAACATCCCCCACCGACACAGTGGCTGGGGAAGGGGAGAAATCCCACATTAAACAGGCCCTGGTTAAGTGTGGTTATCTTAAGTGTGGTTATCCTAACTGGGCATTTGTCAAAGCCAGGAAGACACCCAAACAGTCCACCAGCCGATCGAAGAGAGAAGGACAACACGCCTAAGCGTAAACAAGTGGTGATTCCATATGTGACGGGAATGTCGGAACAACTGAGATATGTATTTCCCAAACACCACATCTGTTTCTTTCAAACCCCAAAATACGCTGCACCAGAAATTGGTCCACCCCAAGGATCAGGTCCCCCGGCACAAACAGAGCAATATAATGTACGCGTTACCATGAGTTGTACATCGGGAAAACCAAACAGACTCTGGGATCCCGCGGGAGTGGGCACTTTTAACTTTGCTGCGGGTGGGAGTGGGCTGTCAAAAAATAAACTGCGTGTAGCTAGCATTATACCAGAAGGATGAAGTCAATAAATGAAGCTGAAAAGATGATCAAAGCAGGTCATTAAAACACAAAAACAAAGCATGTAATTTCGCTACGTTATTACTGACAAGTGTGCATCTTTATTAATACTACACAGTAAAACAACGTGATTTCCCTGCTAGATGGAAGAAGACACAAAATCAAGGGAACGCTACTGTGCAGGCATGGATGGTCAGAATGTTTGCAGGTGCAAGTGGGTGTGGATAGAAATCCACCAGGAGCAGGATTAAGAAAACAGTCCCGCACAGGACTCCGCAGTCTACACCCACCTGCAGGCCAGTGGCCACTCTTTCAAGGATGAGGATGTCTACATCCCTGATAGGGAGGAACGCTGGTTTGAACAGGAAGTCACAGAGGCCATCTATATGAAGAGGGAACGACCATTCCTGAACTGAGGGCGGGGGGGGGGGTCCCAAGAGTAAATCTGTTGCCATCTTATAATGCTGTGACTGCAAACATTCCCAAATCCTCTGTGAGTAGTACACATGGCAATTGTAACGCCAGTTAATGGCCATGCCCATACTTGCATATGAAACTGATCATCGTTTTCGGTTGTTATACAACTGTGTTGTTTATAAGGGTGGGGATACCTGCAGTCAGTTAAGACTGAAGAGGTCACTTAGATGAGGGATGAAACGTTTTTCTCGCTTTAAACGTTGTGTCTAGATGAACTGATTCAACTCTGTCTTGTCACTGACCTGTGCTGAAACTATGCTGAAACTATGGGTGAGGAACAGCCAGACTCCCTATTATGACAGTAATGAATATCTTCTAGGGTATAATGCCTTCAATATATTGGTTAGCTATGCATGAGAAATGTCTACTGCAGATACAGGAGAATTAAAAACGTAAGAAAGGAAGATAGACCACCCATTAGCTTCTCGATTACCAAAAAAGTAAGTATGGCTACTAATAAAGTGTATCAACCAGAGTGTCATGTGAATTATAGGTGCATCTGAGGTGTCTTTGAGTTAGATTGCCTCACTACTGTATACTGTTTGGGCGGCATGGTGGCCCAGTGGTTAGCGCTGTCACCTCACAGCAAGAGGGTCCTGGGTTCAAACCCCGGGGTAGTCCAACCTTGGGGGTCATCCCAGGTCGTCCACTGTGTGGAGTTTGCATGTTCTCCGTATCTGCAGTGGGTTTTCTCCAGGTAATCTGGTTTCCCCCACCATCAAAAAAGACATGCATGTTAGGGTTAATACTCCTGTCTGTGCCCCTGACCGAGGCATGGCAAGATGAACTGGAGTTGGTCCCCGGGTGCTGCACGGTGGCTGCCCACTGCTCCTAGTTACACAGCTAGGATGGGTTAAATGCAGAGCACGGTTTCCCTATGGGATTAATAAAGTATATCAAAATAAAAATAAAAAAACAGAAATTAATTTAAAACAAGTTAGAACTAGTAGGAATAAATTAATGGTTAATAGCAAGGTGATCGTAAACCTAACTTCCACCCAAAGGGCAAAGGGAAGGGGTCCTCAACATTTCCAGTAAAATTAGAAGCCCACTTTCCATCACAGTGAACCCTATGTTCACTTGTTCTGAACATCACATTCATTTTCTTTGACATATTGTTGTGATTCAGTTGTCAAACAACCACACAGCCATAAAATTGTGATTTGATTCAGGGACGAGTCCAGCCAGGGATGATGCTGTATAGACGTCAAAATACAATTGATTTAAATTAAATCTATCTAATAACATTTTGTGAATCTTTGTCTTTTTTTGTCTTTTTTTTCAGCATGGGAAAAAATCATGGTAGATTTCCATCCTGCACTTTAAATGTTAGCACTTTAAAATGTGGAGCTTATTAGTAATTTAAAACAAACAGTGTTTTTCACAACTTGACAAAACAATGATATCATTTGTTGTCATTGCTTGCCAAAGTAACCGGTGTAGTGAAGTGAAATGTTAGTGTTAATATCAGTGTTAATGAGGAAACGTCTCAAATGGTTAATTCAGTTAGTTTGTCTTTGGCTTCACTGCAGAGAAGTCCCTCTCATGGTCCAGCAGTGACGTACATGGTGTCCACTTTTCCACATTTTCTGACAATACTATGACATCTATACACACACACACACACACACACACACACACACACACACACACACACACACACACACACACACTTTTCTCTCGCTCTTGCTCTCTCTTTCTCCTTCTCTCTCTCTCTATCCATCTATCTATCTCAATCTCTCTATCACACACACACACACACACACACGCACACACAGTTGGGAAATGGACCCACAATATGGTGCTATATTTACTGGGTGCCACACACACACACACACACACACACACACACACACGGCTGCAACCCACCCTGGTCTGTGCCTGGAGGACCCACAGTCCTCTGCTGCTGTCCTTCTACAGTAGGTCAAATGGGATGTGGTATGTTAAGACAAACATACAACATACACACTCAATTACACAAACACACATACCGCAGTGAGGACAGAAAGAAAGGACGATACTCCAGTCTGTCCAGGGTTTAAAGCCCTAGAGCACTGGATGGATGGAACTGCACACACACACACACACACACACACACACACACACACACACACACACACACACACACACACACACACACACACACACACACACACACACACACACACACACACACTGTGCAGGCTGTGGGGACCCTCACCTTCTGCCCTGGGAATGGGTCCGGCTGCTTTGGACACTTTTGGGCGCCAACTGTTCCATATGGACAGTGTGTGTGTGTGTGTGTGTGTGTGTGTGTGTGCATGTGCGCACTTGATTTTTGTGTGTGTAAGGGCAGAAGGTTAGGGGCAGGGGGCTAAGGGGTGTATTTGGGGGTGAGTGGGGCTAGCAGATGACATATTTGTTTTCTTTTAGACACACACAAATACAAAAACCATTTAGCCTACTTGCATAAATACTCACAAACGTACATCCCTCCACATGTGTGCCATTACAGAAACAGACATACAGCACATGGACACAGAAAAAAAACTGCTGGAGACCACTTAGGATCTCTGAAGTTATCAGAGGCAGCCATGATTTATCACATGTACAAGTACCTTGAATCATTACTGCATAGCAAGAAGGTGGCATCACTATTTGTGTTAGGCTATTTGGATGGTAGAGATAAACCACAGAGGCGACATGTGAAGGTTTATGCTGTCTTTACAATCCTTGTATTATTCTACCAACATATCAGTAGTGTGTTTTTTTTATTTTCATTTATTTCTGAATTTTCCCTTTTTCTCCCAATTTAGTGGCCAATCGATCCCTATTTTAGTTCAATCCCCCACCCTCGTACCTCGTGCGTTCGCCAACTGCATCTCTCCGGCCGGCAGTCTGGAAGGAGACACCTCGCCACTTCCGTGACAAGGTGAATCCAGGCCAAACCACTGCTTTTTCTGACACACACAGAGACGCATTCATGTGACGAACACAAGCCGACTCCACCCCCCTCCCGAAGACAGCGTTGCTGATTATTGCTGCTTCGTCGAGTCCGGCCATAGCCGGATCTGACGAGACCGAGACGCGAACCCCGGTCCCAATGGGCGACTGCATCGACACAAAGCCGATGCTTAGACCGCTACACCACCGCGGACCCCTTCAGTTGTGTTTTTATTCAAAGTAATGAGTGTGAGAACACGCTGCCTGTAGATTGAACAAAAACAATATTGGTAGAATTTTTATTGTAGCTACTCCAAAAGAATAAATCATGCTTTCAATCATAAATGTAATCTAATTAAAATGTTTTTAATTGCGTATTTATCTCGCAGGCATTAATTTTGTTTGTTCATGTGTACCTGAACTCAACATATAAGATTTGTCATTGATATTCTGAGTAGCGAATCGTCCATAGGGTTAGTGGTTGTGTCAGGGAGGGCATCCGACGTAAAATTTTGCCAGATCATTATGCGGATTGACAAGACCGCCATCGGTGTTGTGCCCTCACAGGGTACCGATGGAAACTGTCGATTCCACTGTGGCGACCCCTGGGAAACAGGGAACAAGCCGAAAGGAGAAGAATTCTGAGTAGTGAATACTACATTAACAATAACTATGTAGAATTTCTTGGTGGATTCAGTATTATGGCAATCGACAGCCTACATTTGGCCCCCAACAAAAAAAGCTGCTTATAAATAGAAATATGGCCAAGACAAGAGGAACATGTGATTTACTCTCAAATCACAGTCCATCATGTGACCACATTGGCATGTTGAAGAGATTTCTTACCCTAATCAAGACAGAGATTTTTGTCTTTTGCTGTCTTAAATAAAATCCTGCAAAAGCAGGAGGTAAGATGTCAACAACTGATGTTAATATGTCAATATATGATGAATGACAGGATTCAAAGCGGCTAATTTTGCATTAGCTATATGTGGTGAACATGCGCTAATGCTATGCGTGATATCTCAGTGTGTGGTTGGTTGGTAACGTTGTACCATATGTGTTGTAATGTTGCTAAGCATTAGTTTGCGCTACGTTAGCTAAAATAATGTTAGCTGATTATTGTCTCTGCCAGTCAGTAGCCTGGAGGGGATTATACGTTTGATCGTGTGTGTGTGTGTGTGCGGCCAATCTCGCAAACTGCTTGACCTATCAGCCTAAAATTGTTTGTGCACATTTATGATTGTATGATGAAGAACCTCTCGTGGTTGCAGTGATTCAAAACCTTAAAAAAAACGTTAGTTCTCTCTCTCTTCATTCACTCTCTAGCTCACTCGACCAATGCTGTTTTCTGTCGCTGCCTGCTCTGAGCCAACCATGCCTATACACGACTCACATCTACGGTTGAGTCAGATCAGGCAGCATCAGTGTCAAAACCATAACATTATGTATTCAGGTATGAACGTAAACAATTGTATTTCACAGGCCAGCAGATCATTCATTCTTGATCTTAGCACAGGAGAACTGGGGGAACACTGGATGAACCAAAAGTAATGGGGTCCTCCCTATAGTCCCCGGGTCCTATGTTCCCCGCTTTGTATGAGACCGGGGAATATCGGACCTTTTTGTATACAGAGGGCCCTATATTCCCCACTTTTCCCCAAAAGGGTCCTATGTTCCCCGTTTTGTATGTGCAGGGGAACATAGGACCTTTCTTTATAAAAAGGGTCCTATGTTCCCCTAGGGCACCCGGGGAACATAGGACCCTTTTTATAAAGAAAGGTCCTATGTTGCCCGGTCAGCAGGTTTGACGCTGTTTGGCGCAAAAAGTGCATTTTCAATAATGCATTATTTAGAGCAGATTATTAAGAAGACAATTGTTATGCTCGCGCACCAGAACCTGACCCGTGTGGCGAAACCCAAGACAGACAGACACGAGATGACTTCTAAGTCTACAAAGGGGGGTTTTATTGCGAGAGGGAAATGTATGGTGAAAAAAGGCATTCTGTTAGTGGGATGTGTGAATAAACTATGTGTGGTGTCCCGTGGTTTGCGTGTATAACTATGTGTGAGTGTTTTTAGCCAATGTGTGGTGCGGTATGTAAATGACCAGGAGGTGTTGAAGAAATGTGCGTGCACCTGGCGAGAAAGTCCAGTCCGTGATCCAAGAGGGGTTGTCCGAGAAAGTCCAGGTCCGAGATCCGGGAAGTCGAGTCCGAAAGGAGGGGTCCAGGTAGAGGGACAAGGGGGGGAGATCGCAGGAGAGGTCCGGGGAGAAACGTGAAGGTCGCTGGGGACGAGGGAGACGCGGGGAGCCGTGGAAATCGCGGAGGGAGAGTCTTGGGAGGAAACAGAGACACGAAGATAAGACACTGGGGAATAAACAGAAAGCAAGGAACGCTGGAGGGCTTATCAGAACTTCACCGCAGGGTTCAGTACGTCGAAGCACTGAGAGACGTTCTGGGAGGCTTTTTGTAGAAGGCTGCCTGATTGCCACAGGTGTGCCTGATGGATGATGGCAAACACCTGGTGCAGTGCAGCGCTCGTCTCCTTAGAGCGCGAGCCGAGCGCTCGGATGTTTCCGGCACGTCCGAGCTGGGGGAGTGGCTTGAACGTGCCGGGGAGGCAGCTCGGGGCGGTGTAACCACAACAGGACCCCCCCTCCTACGGGAGACACCGGGCGACCGTCCGATGGCGTTGGCCCGATAGAACTCCTCCAGGAGTGCGGGGTCGGCCAGGTAGGACCGGGGAACCCAGCTGCGGTCCTCGGGCCCATAGCCAACCCAGTCCACCAGGTATTGGTACCCACGCCCCCGGCGGCGTACGGCGAGCAGCTGGTCGACATCCCAGACCATGTCACCACCGTCGAGGACCCTGGGGGGTGGAGGAGCTTGGACAGGGGGAGACAGGGGGCTGGTGGCTACCGGTTTGAGGCGCGAGACATGGAAGACGGGATGGATCTTGAGTGAGGTAGGGAGATGGAGACGCACCGCCGAAGGGTTGACGATGCGGTCGATGGTGTAGGGACCGACGTAGCGGGGAGCCAGCTTCCGGTTGAGGGTAGGGAGGGGCAGGTCCCGGGCCAGGAGCCATACCCTCTGGCCAGGTCGATAAGCTGGGGCCGGCACTCTCCGCCGGTTGGCGCTGCGCCGGGCCCGCTCTGTAGCTTGCAACATAACGGCCCGGGCGGTCTTCCAAACGCGCCGGCATCGGCGGAGATGGGCCCTCGTGGACGGGACCGCTACCTCCAACTCCTGATGGGGGAACAGAGGGGGTTGATAGCCCAGGGAACACTCGAAGGGGGACAAACTGGTAGCCGAACTCTCCATGGAGTTGAGCGAGTACTCCACCCAGGGCAGGTACTTGCTCCAGGAGGCGGGGTTGCTGGTGGTAACGCAACGCAAAGCCGCCTCCAGGGCTTGATTGGCCCGCTCTGCCTGCCCATTGGTCTGGGGGTGATACCCGGAGGAGAGGCTGACCGTGGCCCCAATCCCCTTACAGAAGGCCTGCCATACCTTCGAAGTGAACTGGGGACCACGGTCAGAGACAATGTCCAGGGGAATCCCATGAGGTCGGACGACGTGGGAGACGAGAAGGTCCGCCGTCTCGGCTGCAGAGGGGAGTTTGGTGAGGGCAACAAAATGGACGGCCTTGGAAAACCGGTCGACAATGGTCAGGATGGTGTCATTGCCTTGGGACACGGGGAGGCCAGTTACAAAGTCCAAGGCAATGTGGGACCAAGGTCGGCCGCGGACAGGAAGGGGGCGCAGGAGACCTGCTGGAGGGCGATGGAGAGCCTTGCTGCGGGCGCAGGCTGCCACGAACTCTCTGGTGTCTGCCTCCATGGTGGGCCACCAGAAACCCCTGCGGATGAAGGCCGCCGTTCGGTAGACACCGGGGTGGCAGGCAAGATGGCTGGAGTGGCCCCACTCCAGCACCTGGGGCCGGACAGAGGGAGGCACAAATAGCCGGTTCCGGGGTCCATTGCCTGGGTCGGGATGGGCGCGCTGGGCCCTTCTCACCACTGATTCGATGGCCCAGGTGACGGCGCCCACCACCCGGGCCGGGGGAAGGATGGTGTCTGGGGCGTCAGGGGACCCCTCGGGAAACAGACGGGAGAGGGCGTCTGCCCTGACGTTCTTGGTGCCCGGGCGGTAGGTGAGGGTGAAGTCGAACCGGCTGAAGAGAGCCCAGCACGCCTGCCTGGGGTTGAGCCCCTTAGCCGTCCGTACGTAGGTCAGGTTTTTGTGATCGGACCATACGATGAACGGCTGCCCTGCTCCCTCCAGCCAGTGTCTCCACTCCTCTAGGGCGGCGTGGACGGCCAGCAACTCCCTGTTGCCGATGTCATAATTCTTCTCCGCAGGACTGAAACGCCGGGAGAAGAAGGCGCACGGGTGGATCTTCTGGTCCTCCTCCGACCGCTGGGAGAGGACGGCTCCGATGCCCGTGTCCGATGCGTCCACCTCCACGATGAACTGTCTGCACGGGTCCGGGTGGGCGAGCACCGGAGCCGTTGTGAACAGCCTCTTCAGGGCCAAGAAGGCGGCTTCCACCTCCGAGGTCCAGGAGAAGGGGCGGAGGTTGGAGGTGAGTGCAGTGAGGGGGGCGGCCACACGGCTGAACCCCCTGATGAAGCGCCGGTAGAAGTTGGCAAACCCCAGGAAGCGCTGGAGTTGCGTCCTGTTGGTGGGCCGTGCCCACTCCTCCACCGCTCGGGTCTTCCTGGGGTCAGTGCGGACGAGCCCCTTCTCCACGATGTGGCCAAGGAACTCCACGGAGGCGGAGTGGAACATGCACTTCTCGGCTTTCACGAAGAGCCTGTTCTCCAGCAGCTGTTGGAGGACCAGGCGGACATGCTGGTGGTGTTCCTCCTCAGTCCTGGAGAACACGAGTATGTCATCCAGGTACACCACCGCGAACGTGTTCAGCATGTCCCGGAGCACGTCGTTGACCAATGCCTGGAAGACGGCCGGGGCGTTGGTGAGGCCGAAGGGTATAACGAGGTACTCGAAATGCCCTAGGTGGGTGTTGAAGGCCGTCTTCCATTCATCCCCTTCCCGGATGCGCACCAGGTGGTACGCGCTGCGCAGGTCCAGCTTCGTGAACACCGTGGCGTGAGTGAGTGGCTCGAACGTGGAACTCATAAGGGGGAGTGGGTATTTATTTTTCACCGTGATATTATTTAACATTCGATAATCTATGCAAGGCCTCAGGCTGCCCTTCTTTGCCACAAAAAAGAAGCCCGCCGCCACCGGGGAAGACGAGGGCCTTATGATTCCTGAGGCCAGGGACTCTGATATAATTGCGCATAGCCTCCTTCTCTGGGACGGAGAGGTTATACAACCGACCGGTGGGAAGGGCGGCCCCGGGAAAGAGATCTATGGCACAATCATAGGGACGGTGAGGGGGGAGGGAAAGTGCACTTTCTTTAGTAAATACAGGGGCTAAATCGTGATAAATGGAAGGAACACCAGTGAGATCCGTGGGAGGAGGCACGGGTCTGAGGCCGCTGGACGGGGAGTGGGCGGAGCGAAGGCAGTTGGCATGACACGCAACGCTCCAACCCAAAATCCGCCCAGTAGACCAAGAGATGTAGGGATCGTGCCGTTCCAACCACGGTCTTCCTAACACCAGGGGCGCGCAAAACCAAGAAACGGATAGCTTCCACGTGATTACCCGAAAGAGTGAGGGTGAGGGAAGCAGTGCTGTGTGTGATTTTACCTAGTGAACGTCCATCTAGGGCTTGGGCTGTGAGGGGTGTGTCTAGGGGGACGAGTGGAATGCCGGCCTGCCGGGCCAGCGAGGTGTCCATCAAACACTCGTCCGCCCCCGAATCCAGGAGTGCACCAACAGACAGTGAGCGGTTACCCCAGGTGAGAGTGACCGGAAAGAGGTGGTTGTGCTCCTTCTTGGGCTGGGGCTGAGGAAGGGTCGTCAGACTCACTAGGACACCCCTCACTAGTGAGCCGGGTCTTTTTGGGCGAGTCGGGCAGGCCTTGATATAGTGGCCCGACCTCCCGCAGTAGAGGCAGAGGTGGCCATGCATCCTCTGCTCCCTAACTTCCAGCGGGAGCCGTGACCGACCCAACTGCATGGGCTCCTCCTCCGGCCTGGATCCAGAAGCCACCCAGGGTTGCGAGGTGGAGAGAGCCCACGGGACGCTGACCCAGGGAAGGCACCGGTAGGACGGACGGGGGTTGGTCTATGGGAGGGGCCAGCGCGCGGGGCGCGTTCCTGGCGCCGCTCCCGCAGCCGTTCGTCCATCTGGAGGGCGAGGGTGACGAGCTCGTTGAAGGTGGCAGGGCGGTCCCGAACGATAAGATCTTTGATGGGCTCGCTCAGCCCCCTCCTGTATGCGCTCTTGAGCACAGTGTCATCCCACCCACTGTCTGCCGCGAGTATCCTTACCTCCAGGGAATACTCTGCCACCGACCTGGCTCCCTGTTGGATGGAATGGAGGCGGCCGGCAGCGTCCTGCCCGTCAGCTGGGTGGTCGAACACCAGATTGAACTCGCGGCGGAAGGCACCATAGTCCGAGGCGAGCTGCTCGGTATGGCCTACCGCCGCTATGGCCCAGCTGAGGGCTTTGCCGGTGAGGAGGGACATGACAAGGGCTACCTTGGTCTCTCCTGTCCTATACCTAGCTGGCTGGTGTTTGAACAGGAGCTCACACTGACCAAGGAAACCCCTGCACAGCTCGAACTCCCCACCGAAGGCCTTGGGGCAGGGGAGGTTAGGCTCGCACCGGGGGTCCAGTGGGGGTTGACTCGGAGGGGGAACGTCGGGACCAGGAACGGGGAAACCGGAGGCCGAGCTGGGGGCAGAGACCGAGGCCAGGGCAGTCGCTCATCCTGGAGACCGCTGTGGAGAGTGCAGCGATCTGCGCGGTGAGGGCATCTAACGTGCTCGTCGCGGCCTGGGAGCCGGACTGAAGATCGCTGATCTCTCCGGTGACACGGGTGAAGGCAGTAGTAAGCTCTGAGCAGAGAGAGGCAAGTTGGCAACTGTGACTTCTTACTACTGCCTCTAGGGGGACGGAGCTCTGGGGCGTCACAGGGACCGTCCGCTCCTTGGGTTTGCCTGGGTCCATAATGGCTTCGACGTTCTGTTATGCTCGCGCACCAGAACCTGACCCGTGTGGCGAAACCCAAGACAGACAGACACGAGATGACTTCTAAGTCTACAAAGGGGGGGTTTTATTGTGAGAGGGAAATGTATGGTGAAAAAAGGCGTTCTGTTAGTGGGATGTGTGAATAAACTATGTGTGGTGTCCCGTGGTTTGCGTGTATAACTATGTGTGAGTGTTTTTAGCCAATGTGTGGTGCGGTATGTAAATGACCAGGAGGTGTTGAAGAAATGTGCGTGCACCTGGCGAGAAAGTCCAGTCCATGATCCAAGAGGGGTTGTCCGAGAAAGTCCAGGTCCGAGATCCGGGAAGTCGAGTCCGAAAGGAGGGGTCCAGGTAGAGGGACAAGGGGGGAGATCGCAGGAGAGGTCCGGGGAGAAACGTGAAGGTCGCTGGGGACGAGGGAGACGCGGGGAGCCGTGGAAATCGCGGAGGGAGAGTCTTGGGAGGAAACAGAGACACGAAGATAAGACACTGGGGAATAAACAGAAAGCAAGGAACGCTGGAGGGCTTATCAGAACTTCACCGCAGGGTTCAGTACGTCGAAGCACTGAGAGACGTTCTGGGAGGCTTTTTGTAGAAGGCTGCCTGATTGCCACAGGTGTGCCTGATGGATGATGGCAAACACCTGGTGCAGTGCAGCGCTCGTCTCAGAGCGCGAGCCGAGCGCTCGGATGTTTCCGGCACGTCCGAGCTGGGGGAGTGGCTTGAACGTGCCGGGGAGGCAGCTCGGGGTGGTGTAACCACAACAACAATGAATCATACGATTTCTGTTTTTATATCACAAAAACGAATTCACAAAGTCCGGGTTGGCTAAAGTATGTGGAAACTTTCGACACTAAACCAATTTCAACTTATTAGGCTATAGCCTATATTTGGGCGCATAACCCACCCCGGTAGTTCTCTGATATTTATGCGTGAAATGTGTCACTTATCGAGGAAAATGCGCCTCGCCGAGTAGGTGAGCTGGCTCGTCTGTGTCTGAAAGTAATATAGTAAGCCTATGCTCCATGGGCAATTGTACCCGGGCGTAGCTCAGTCGGTAGAGCTCTCGCCTATGGATCGCAAGGTTGTGAGTTCGATCCCGGGTGCCGCCAACTCAGCGTATGAGTAGCACATTGTGCGAGAACTGCTGGGAGCTGAGGATAGGTGTTGTGTTCCGTCCTCAGCAGTCCATCTCCCAGAGGTCTAGTGCATTGTACCAGGGATAGACTCCTGCGAAAGCTAGCTGATATCGACAATAGGCCAATTCCGACCCACTTCTTCTATGTTCGCTAGAAAGCCGTCGTTCCCATCATAACCACACCAGCTTACTGGGAAAAGCATCTGACAGATATTACATAGAAACCATCTGCTCAGTAAGGCCCTTTAAGCATCATAATTGTAATGATAATAATAACAATAATAATAATAATAATAACATAATAATAATGACAATAATAATAATAATAGCCTAATAATAATAATAATAATAATGATGATGATGATGATGATGATGATGATGATGATAATAATAACAATATAGCCTTATATTAGAAATGCTAAAAATTGGATAATTGAAATATTTATAATTATAAAGTAGGCTAATATAGCATGGTAATAACAAAATAATAACAATATCTACCCGGTCTCTTAAGATTCTAAGATGCTGTATGCTACAGAAATAACGGGACATAGGCCTAGGCTAATGAATACGCCTTTTTGACAAAATATGAATGAAAGGGTAATCAACAACGCTAAAGCTGAATCACAAAACACATATTGCTCGAAAAATAATTTATAAATAGCCAAATGCACACATGATTTCGAGTTTGGAAATATTTAAAACTTGTCGTGGATGTGTTGTCATCTGCACGCAAGTTTCCTGGCGTTCTAAACCACATGATCAAAATTCACCAATGTCTAAACCGCCCACCAACTTGCAACAATTTGCAACAATCGGTTGTTATCGGTGATAACTCGTGGACTCACTGTCATGTGCTTACTAGCCTACAAGAAGACAAACAATGGCGATAGTTATGGATGGTGATCGAGGGGGCAAAGTGTTGGTACATGAGAACTTCAGATAGCAGAAGCACCGCACCAATCAAGACACCATTAGATGGAGGTGCTGGAGGTGGAACTGTAGAGTGCCACTGATCACAAATAGATTTGAAGTGGAGGATGTGGATGCTAACATTATTGTGCACGATGTTGGGGAACACGTGCATCCCCCTGACGGATAAATGGTGCACCGTGCAGAATTCCGACAGGGGGGGATTGCAGAAGTTGCGAGGGAGCCAACAGTCCCAATCAGAAGGATCTATAATGCGCAAAGGGTCCTGCAGCATCGGCAACGTCAAATCCAAGGTGGCGGCGACAGACCACCACCACAAGGATTCCAGTCTGTAAGGACTGTTATGGCCAGAGCACGCGCAGCAGTCACGCCCCCGATTCCAGCTACACTTGAGGATGTCGTCATTGAAGGTGCATGGGCTGAAACATGGGACAGGGAACAGTTCCTCCTGCACCAAGACAACGAGTGGGCTATCGCTGTGTTTGCCACAGAGGGAAACATCAGGAAGCTGCGAGGCTGTGGAACCATATATATGGATGCAACGTTCAGAACGTGCCCCTGCCCCTTCAGCCAAGTTTTTACAGTACTTGGAAACATGCATGGCTTCGTTATCCCTCTTGTGCATGCGCTAATGGGCCAGCGCACAATTGGGCACTACCGGCAGGTGCTCGATTGCATTAAACGGGAAACCAGGAGGATTACGCAGCACCATTGGGCACCTCAAAAGGTCATATGCGACTTTGAACAGGCGCTTATCAATGCGCTGGAAACAGAACTTCCAAGGGCACAAGTGAGTGGATGCTACTTCCATTTCAGTCAAGCCCTGTGGAAGAGGGTGCAAAGACTTGGACTGACTACTGCATTCCGGGATGACCTTCAGTTGGCAGCAGTCATCCGCAAGGTGATGGCACTCGGCCACCTACCACTGGACACAGTTCAAGGCAACTTCGCCCTGCTCGTTCACCACCCAGACACGAGGCGCATCCAGCGGGACCATCCAGAGCTGCATGACTTCCTGCAGTATGTCGGGAACACATACGTCCACGATGGAGCCCTCTTCCCACATCCAATGTGGAACGTCTATCCACGCAACATGGAGCAAAGGACCAACAACCACGTTGAGTGTAAGTGACTAAGACTTATTTTCTGATTTATTGAATAATCAGCGAACAGACTTTATTTTTGATGTGTGGCCCATAACACGCTTAACATTTTCATGCGACACCACAGAAGCGTGCAGGCTATGATAACGTAGGCCAATTGTATGATTATGGTTGTGTAAATTAGGCTATACTGTTTTTAGTCGATTATTTGTATCATTATTTAAAAAAATAATATAGCATCGGTGTAGGACTCACAGTCAACCATTGCTTTGGATACTCTTAAAGCTTGATGAATCTACATTGTTTCCATCAATTAGCTGTGGAATTCACCATAGGCTATGTATTTAACTTTCATTTTAAAAATCAGTTTAACACAATCCAGCATAATTTTTGGAGGTCTACATCACACAAAGGCCTACACTCCTAAAGCTGTATTATGCATTCATGTTTATCAAGCCACTGTCAACATGTTCAGCATATTCACATTTCTTTAACAGTTTACATGATTAACCTCTTGTTTTTGTTTTTGTAGCTTATCATCGCACTCTAAATGATGCGGTCCAAGTGCGCCACCCATCCCTTTGGATGTTTCTGTGCCACATTAAGGACCAGCAAACCCTGGCAGAGGAAAGGCTGGAGATGGCGGAGCGAGGAGATGCTCCCCCAAGGCGGAAGCCCAAGTGGAGGAGGTTGGAGGCCCGTCTCCTGCGGCTCAAGGGTCAACTGGATGCTGGTCACAGAGATTTGGAATCATATTGGAGGACTGTAAGCCATCACATTTTCAGATAGGCTGAGTAGAGGTTTTAGCCCCTCTTTGTTGAGTAGCCTAATGGGCTAGGACTACTCATTTTGCTTTTTTGAAGAAGAAAAAAGCCTTAACGTTAGGCTAGTTAGGCCTTGGAGATTTTTTGTTTTAGACCATGCCTTTTCTGGGGGGCTTCTGCCATAGACCAACCCTTTTTCAGCCAAGCTTTTACTAGAAGCATTTTGTTATTAATAGCCTATTATCAGTGTTACTATTGATAGTATTATGCCTGTAATTGTTATTTGTTATTAGGCCTCTTTTATAATTAGGCTATTATTATTATTATTATTATTATTATTAAAGAAGAACATCAAAGGATGTAAGGTAGCACTCATCAAATGAAAAAAAAAGACACAATTCTCTATTTTACCATTTCATTGTTTGGCATCAGTCAATAACTTGGCCGGGTGGTCTTCTTCAGAAACCTTAATGACTGATGCCAAACAATAAAATGGTGAAATAGAGGACTGCCTCTGTTATTTTTTTTACCATTTGGTGAGTGTTACCTTACATCCTTTGATGTTCGTCCTTGATTCATGTTTTTGGTTTAGCACCTCCACAAGCCTTTAGTTTTTTGAGAAGCACATATTATTATTATTAGGCAATTAGCCTATTGTGTAAGGTAGGCGGCCCCCGTTGATGGATACTTTGTGCTGGTCCTAAATTCCCAAGTCCTGGTCTAAGTTCTCTGCCTAAAAACTTCATCATTAAAGTCTTTTTGAAAGAAAGTCTGCCAAGTGATTTGATATGGAAAACGAACTGCAAAGTAACAAGAAAGTGGCTGAAGTGTCCAGTGCTGTGCAAATTGAACTTTGAGCGAAGGTGGAAATGGCTAGGTTATACTGGTAGGCGGGCCTACTGCAAGACAAACTTGCGTTGATTGCCGACTGTCCATGCTGAGCCGGAGAGCCAACTAACTAGGCCTACTGCAGTAAATATCGGTAAGAAATAACAATAAAGCAAATTACAGCCTCCTCTATAGGCCGAATTTGGATACGCACTCAAGGTGGCCTGCGATATACAACAGCCAACAATGGTAATACGGCCTAATTTAATCAGCGGAGGAATAGATTGTCGTAGCCTACATCTCAGCCATGACCCCAGTTTTTATTATTTTGGACCCGTTAAGGAAATAATTTGCAAAAAGGGTTCTAAGTTCCCCGGTTTGTTCCTCGATTGGCAATAGCGGGGAATATAGGACCCTTTATTTGGAAAAAGGTCCTATGTTCCCCTGGAAACAGCAGGGAATATAGGACCCTTTTTCCAAAAGAGGGTTCTATGTTCCCCGGTGTCTATTGCAACGGGGATTATAGGACCTTTTTAGGGGAAAACGGGGAATATGGGACCCTTTTTTTTCGAAAGGGGAACATAGGACCCGGGGAATATAGGACCCGGGGACTATAGGCACGGCCCCAAAGTAATTTGCCTTATTCATTTTGCCACCACGCAGAAGTGAGATAGTCTCCAATGTTAAAACATCACTATAAAAATACAATGTCAAGAGCAGGATTAATCAGTCACAGCTGGGAAACATTTCCCATGGCTGATTTATGTGTTCTTGCGTTGTTTTATGAATGAAAGTCAATCAGCAGAGCAGCCATTCACCCTGTTTCATTTTATATTATTAAAACCACAACGGTTAAACACAACTGATGTCTTTTAACAAGGGGTTAGAAATGATGACAGCCTGATCGATCTCTGTCATTTCATGTCACACTTGGTCACTTTCCTGCAAGGGTTCGTCAAGGAGGTTGCACATCCACAGGCTGACAGGCAAAACACTTTTATTAGGTATTTTTAATTTGAGCATTGCGTATTAACAACTTTTTTTTGTCATATTTCCTGTTCAATCGACTTGGGCGCCACACGTCTTATAATAGCAGGAAAAACACATGTTTTTATGTCCATGTGTGTGTATTTCCCTTCTCCTGCTTGGTGAAAAAAGTGGTGGTTTGTCACTAAATCTGAGCATTGGAGGAGGGGAGATATGTACACCTGGCGAAGTTCTGCAATCTACTGAGGACAACCTTAACAGTCCAACTTATCACTTTAGTTCACAAAGCAATGCTGCTGAGAGAAATCACCTGGTCTGTTACTCGGTAGCTGACAATAACTTTACCTTGGGTTTTTGTTTTTTGTTTTTTGCCCCCCCCCCCAAACCCTTTTCTTCCCAGTTGTATCCGCCAATAACCTTATTTTCCGAGCCGTCCCGGTCACTGCTCCACCCCCTCTGCCAATCCGGGGAGGGCTGCACATTACCACATGCCTCCTCCAATACATGTGGAGTCACCAGCTGCTACTTTTCACCTGACAGTGAGGAGTTTTCGTAGTGAGTGTGAGGATCACGCTACCCCCCCCCCCGCTCCCTTTAACAGGCGCCTTCCGACCAGAGGAGGCGCTAGTGCAGCGACCAGGACAAATACCTACATCCGGCTTACCACCTGCAAACATGGCCACTTGTGTCTGTTGGGACGCCCAACCAAGCAGGAGGTAACATAGGAATTTGAACCGGTGATCCCCATGTTGGTAGGCAACAGGATAGACCGTTACACTACCCGGATGCCCAACTTTTCCTTGTCAGCTAACGTTTGTAGATATACCCACATGTTAAAAACAAACCTGTCCTCTGATATACACTAATGTGTGGAAGACTTTGGTCCTTTTAGTTTTACAATTAG
>NC_079216.1:28847135-28892135 GCF_029633865.1 Lampris incognitus | reverse complement strand
CATGGCAGCTGCCATGCTGGCAAGAGCAGGATGGGGGGAGAGTAATATACAGAAAAGAGCAAGAGATGTAGAGGTTAAAAACGATGGCGAGCTGTTCAGGTCTCAGGAGTACTTGGTAGAGGGGGGTCCCGTACCCAGGGGAAGCCCACGAGCAGGCTGTAAGAGGCGGGTACCTCCTGCCCACCGCCCCCCCCCCCTTTCCCTTCTGGAGGACTGGAACCTGGACAGCCCCCTACTCAGAACTCCTATCCTGAACCCCCCCATGAGAGCAGCACGAACGCACGCGCACACACACACACACACACACACACAGGCAGAGACCCCCAGGGGAGGGGCAGAGCAGAGCAGAACACCTGGACCTGCCATTAGTGACACACTCCGGGACTAGAGACACAGACGGCAGGAGAGATAGAGAGAGACAGAGACTGCACACCAGGCTACACACACACACACACACACACACACACACACACACACACACACACACACACACACACACACACACACACACACACATAATAAACAATCCCTCACACACAAGCACATAAACCCAGTCCTAAGAAGAAAAAAAGATATTTGTGCATGCTGGAAATTGTGGAAATTGGGAAGACACTGCGAAGTCAATGTGCATGAAAAGAAAATACATTTCTCACCCACACACACACGCACGCACACACGCACGCACGCACGCACACACACACACACACACACACACACACACACACACACACACACACACACACACAGTGCAGGTCCTCTTGTATTTAAAGCCCCATCCGGGAGTATGAGCTTTGTCCTGTGACTCAATGCAAAGGCTTGCTTCACAGCCAGACTTTCAAACATCACTGGTCTTGGAAACCCAAATGGTCAGTCTTTTTACCCAAACCCCAGTCAACTCAACTGAAAGTAAACAAGTACACACCTTATATAGTCCCATGGTGCTTTGACACCAGCGAAGGCTAACTACACAAATCCATCACAGTCACTCGCCACTGATGAAATGATCTTCTTTTGACTTCTGATGACCACGGCCCAATCAAAATAACAGAAATGAATGAATAAATAAAAGCACTAAATTGAACACTAATGAAGACAGAAGACGTGATAATGTCAAGCACTGCATCTTGCAAATTAATGAGCTTGCCAGTGACTTTGTCTGGATCAGTCTTGTTTATGTGAAGGTATTTACTGATCATCTGAGCTCTTTCTAGAACTGATAGTGTGTCAACATTTTCATTTTATATACATATATGTCCATCCATCCATCCATCCATCCATCCATTATCCATACCGCTGGTCCTGCTCTCAGGGTCGCAGGGATGCTGGAGCCTATCCCACCAGTCATGCACAGACTAAATGCAGTACACACTCTGATTCTCTGTGTCCCTCTGCAGCTCTTGTTCTCTGTTTGCTTCATCCAAATAAAGCCAACAAGTCAAAAAACAGAAAAAAATTAAATTAAAACAACCAAACATGGATGGAAGGACACATTGAATGACAGCACTTCCTCTGACAAACAATCCCTTGTGTGCATGCACACACATACTCTCACTTATTTTTTCTATCTCACACACCACCTGGACACTGTGTGTGTGTGTGTGTGTGTGTGTGTGTGTGTGTGTGTGTGTGTGTGTGCTGTATGATAATTACTCCTGTATTAAACTCTCCTCTCCCCTGAGACACACAAACTTACCAGCTGAGGGTCAAGGACAGAGAACGAAAGAAAGAAAGAAAGAAAGAAAGAAAGAAAGAAAGAGAAAGAAAGAAAGAAAGAAAGAAAGAAAGAAAGAAAGAAAGAAAGAAAGAAAGAAAGAAAGAAAGAAAGAAAGAGAGAAAGAAAGAAAGAACGAACGAAAGAACGAACGAAATAACGAACGAAAGAACAAAAGAACGAAAGAAAAAGAAAGAAAGAAGAGAGAAAGAAAGAAAGAAAGAAAGAAAGAAAGAAAGAAAGAAAGAAAGAAAGAAAGAAAGAAAGAAAGAAAGAAAGAACGTGGTAGAAGAAATATGAAAGGATTGGGCAGCCAGTCATCAAAATCAACTATATTATTATTTTGACATAAATGTTTCACTCTCGCTGCATAACCCTCTCTCTCTCTCTCTCTCTCTCTCTCTCTCTCTCTCTCTCTCTCTCTCTCTCTCTCTCTCTCTCTCTCTCTCTCTCTCTCTCTCTCTCTCTCTCTCTCTCTCTCTCTCTCTCTCTCTCTCTCACACACACACACACACACGCCCCGCTTCTGCCTAACTCCAAGGTCAGGGAGAAATAATTCCCGAGTATCAGGTTCAATGCGGCGGTGGACAAAAAGAGCCAGCATTTCAAACCAGACCGACCAGAAAAGAGCTCCTCTGTGAATTAAAGACCACACACTGGCTACAACAAAGACCGACGCTCACACAGACAGGGCGATGGTGGGAGAGAGACACAGAGACAGAGGGATGGAGAGAGCAAAAGAGATACAAAGGTAAGGTTGGTAAAAACAGAGAGAGCATGTGAGAGAAGAGAGAGAGAGGGAGAGAGGGAGAGAGGAGGTGAGTGTGTGTGTGTGTATGTGTAAGGGAGTGTGCGACATGAAACAGATCAAAGGAAAGAAGGGTTGCGGGGCAGTGAGAGAAAGACAGAGGGGGGAAGAGAGAGAAAGAGAGGCCAGGGGGTCCTATAATTACAACCTACATCCGCCAAGCTGCTTCATTTGTGCTTTTTCAGTGTGTGTGTGTGTGTGTGTGTGTGCGTGCGTGCGTGCGTGTGTGTGTGTCTGCAGTCCCAGAATGCCTGTAAACTGAAGGAGTGTTCCGCCACTTTTCCCTCACAAACAAACACACACGCGTCCCTTACAAGGCCTCACGCAAAAAAATAAATAAATAAATTCAAAAAAACAAAACACACCCTCCCTCCCTCCCTCCTGCTCCCTCCCTCCTGCTCCCTTTCCCCGCTGGCCATGTTATCCGCTGTGATTGCCCAACAGAAAAAATGACCAAAAAAAACAAACAAACAAAAAAAAGAAAGAACATTTTTGGAGGCAAACTTTGGTTGGTGGCTCCCCAGGGTCTTCACTCTCAGGGACACAACCCTGACCTTCACACACACACACACACACACACACACACACACACACACACACACACACACACACACACACACACACACACACACACAGAAAGACGGATAAACCAACCAACTTGGACACGTAAACATACTCACTGTGGGAGTAGATGCTACAGCATCAAAAAAAAACATAACTTCAAACATATATATATATACACTACCGTTCAAAAGTTTGGGATCATATTGAAATGTCCATATTTTTGAAGGAAAAGCACTGTACTTTTCAATGAAGATAACTTTAAACTAGTCTTAACTTTAAAGAAATACACTCTATACATTGCTAATGTGGTAAATGACTATTCTAGCTGCAAATGTCTGGTTTTTGGTGCAATATCTACATAGGTGTATAGAGGCCCATTTCAAGCAACTATCACTCCAGTGTTCTAATGGTACAATGTGTTTGCTCATTGGCTCAGAAGGCTAATTGATGATTAGAAAACCCTTGTGCAATCATGTTCACACATCCGAAAACAGTTTAGCTCGTTACAGAAGCTACAAAACTGACCTTCCTTTGAGCAGATTGAGTTTCTGGAGCATCACATTTGTGGGGTCAATTAAACGCTCAAAATGGCCAGAAAAAGAGAACTTTCATCTGAAACTCGACAGTCTATTCTTGTTCTTAGAAATGAAGGCTATTCCATGCGAGAAATTGCTAAGAAATTGAAGATTTCCTACACCTGTGTGTACTACTCCCTTCAGAGGACAGCACAAACAGGCTCTAACCAGAGTAGAAAAAGAAGTGGGAGGCCGCGTTGCACAACTGAGCAAGAAGATAAGTACATTAGAGTCTCTAGTTTGAGAAACAGACGCCTCACAGGTCCCCAACTGGCATCTTCATTAAATAGTACCCGCAAAACACCAGTGTCAACATCTACAGTGAAGAGGCGGCTGCGGGATTCTGGGCTTCAGGGCAGAGTGGCAAAGAAAAAGCCATATCTGAGACTGACCAATAAAAGAAAAAGATTAAGATGGGCAAAAGAACACAGACATTGGACAGAGGAAGACTGGAAAAAAGTGTTGTGGACGGATGAATCCAAGTTTGAGGTGTTTGGATCACAAAGAAGAACGTTTGTGAGACGCAGAACAAATGAAAAGATGCAGGAAGAATGCCTGACGCCATCTGTTAAGCATGGTGGAGGTAATGTGATGGTCTGGGGTTGCTTTGGTGCTGGTAAGGTGGGAGATTCGTACAGGGTAAAAGGGATTCTGAATAAGGAAGGCTATCACTCCATTTTGCAACGCCATGCCATACCCAGTGGACAGCGCTTGATTGGAGCCAATTTCATCCTACAACAGGACAATGACCCTAAACACACCTCCAAATTGTGCAAGAACTATTTAGAGCAGAAGCAGACAGCTGGTATTCTATCGGTAATGGAGTGGCCAGCGCAGTCACCAGATCTGAACCCCATTGAGCTGTTGTGGGAGCAGCTTGACCGTATGGTACGCAAGAAGTGCCCATCCAACCAATCCAACTTGTGGGAGCTGCTTCTGGAAGCGTGGGGTGCAATTTCTCCAGATTACCTCAACAAATTAACAGCTAGAATGCCAAAGGTCTGCAATGCTGTAATTGCTGCAAATGGAGGATTCTTTGACGAAAGCAAAGTTTGATGTAAAAAAAATCTTATTTCAAATACAAATCATTATTTCTAACCTTGTCAATGTCTTGACTCTATTTTCTATTCATTTCACAACATATGGTGGTGAATAAGTGTGACTTTTCATGGAAAACACAAAATTGTTTGGGTGATCCCAAACTTTTGAACGGTAGTGTATATATATATATATATATATATATGTTTGAAGTTATGTTTGTGTATATATATATATATATATATATATATATATATATATAAAGCGTTTTTGTTTTTATTTTTTTCCCGAAACCGTCAATGGTGTTGATAAAAGTGCTCAACAAATGAGTGGAATATCAACACGGATACAGGGAAACAGTTTTTAATACATTGCAGTACAGGCCTGTTTATCACTTATCAGCTGCTATATATATATATATATATATATATATGGTCACATGTAAAGGTGCAAAATCCTGTCAAGTTTTTTAATGGCCGGGCATCTTCATAAAGTAAAAGTGCATAAAAACTACTAACACACACACACACACACACACACACACATATACAATGATGCACAAAGGATGACGAGAATACATGCTTGCAAACACACAGTGGGGATGGAGGTGCAAGTGTGTGGTGGGGGGTTCAGATCAATGGAGACCGCCGGCTGGTTGGACTCTGCAGCAGAAAAGAGGATTGCACTTGCATGGACTTCAAACACACTAGCGCACGCACACACACACACACACACACACACACACACACACACACACACACACACAAAGAGCTGTAGACGTTCAGCTGTTCTTACCGACATACCGTGCACATGGCCCAAACACACACACGCACACACCCGGTGCTCTTACACTCATGCCCATGTATATATATATTTATATATTTATATATATATATATATATATATATATATATATACCCACACACACACGCTAATAGAGGACAGAGACACTATTAGTAGTAGAGTAGTAGTGAGAACAGGGGTATGGAAATGTCTCTTTGAATATGCCTCATTGTGCTTTCATGCCTGTATAATGGACCCCCCATCATCACCAGAGCTAATCTTTTTCTCCCTTCACCTATCCCTCTATCCTACCCCATCTATCCTTTCCGGCTCTACCATCCCTCCCTTTTTCCATCATTTTGGATATCCCACCATCAGATCTCTTCAGTCACTCTCTTCATATGACAATTCTTCTAGTTTCTCTGTCGATTCATCTCTTTCTGTCGATTCATCTCTTGGTCCCCCCGGGGGTCTGTCTTTCAACCTACCTGTGTGCTAGTCGATGTGTCCCCGTGCTGCCTTCCTCTGGTCAGGACTAATCAGGCTAGAAATAATGGGCCGTTTTTTTCATGAGCAATGAAAAAATGTACACAGATTTCTAATATCTGACGGGAACTAGTGACGATTGTTTTAATGGTTTAATTTTTGTATTCACTAAGGAGCAACACAAAACCCATGTTGATATGAGTCCCTTTGGCTGGTTCCTCCCTTAATTCCTTCAGAAGCAACTCATCTAATGTTGCCTTAACACATTTTCTTGTCCTCTGCTGAGCGGTCTGTCCTTCCTCAAGAATCAAGAGTACTTGCGGACACAAAAGAAACAAAATTTAGTTTTACCCAGCCCACAGAAGTGCAACACAAAAGATAAAAACACATAGCCAAAACTTCCAAAAATGACACCACCAAAAACATACAAAAACAGAAGGAACAAAGCAAAAAAAAACAACAACACACAAACAGTTAACAACACAGTCCATTCAGTGCAACACAGTCCAAGAATTCCACTGTCCAGAGAACGAACCCCAGCCAGGATGACTGTCAGACCTGCCGGTCTGCATGGGCTAGCAGTTAGGTTAGCCTGCTCCGCTTCCGCATCCTGTCAGACCGCCCTCGGTGTTTCCTCCCCAGGTGCAGCTCCAGGCAGAGCCATGGTCCTTGGGCCCATCGGATGCAGCAGACCAGGCTCCCCCACGCCAGCTCTCCCTGCCAGATACCTTCGACACACCTCCCCACACGCCACACAATGACACAAACACAGACGCAGACAAAAACACTGCTAGGCAAGGCCGCCTAGCGTCGACACCGCCTGGGCAGAGGAAACCGCCTGGGCAGAGGAAACACGCGCTGCTCTGAGCGGGGCTGTGGTCCCTGGGCCCACAGGACGCAGCAGACCAAGCTCTCTCAGATGATCTAACGCCAGCTCTCCCAGCCATTAAACGAGGGGGGGGGGATCAAAGATCAAAATAAAACTTAGTCACATGTAGACATGGACAAAGAAGCTGCATGGTTGGTACTGGGTGAAGCCACTGCAAACGTGAGTTCACACTGCCATCCTCCCACCTTCCCATCTTCCTCTGGCCAGTTACTGGGTTAACAAGCTTTATTCTATCAAGTTCCATTGTACTAAAACACCTGGGCGTGAACTGGACCGCTTGTTTCTCTTTGCACGTTGCTCCTGTGAAATCGGTTCATTTGTGAGATGGCAAAACCCAAAGACACAATGTGACCAACACACTCAGCACAGTAACACTTTGACTCCCACTAAAATCCAACACAGAAAACGGAGAAAACTACTGACGTCTTCACAGCATGTTGGCTTTTTTTCCTCTTTCTTTTAACGAAAAAAAAAAACATTTACACCTCCCCTCCTACACAAACACCTACACACCGTTTCCTTCCACCTGCATCTGGACCTCGAATCCCTTGACAACCCGTCAGCCCTCCATCCCTACCTCCATCCACCTCCATCAACCCCTCCCCCTCCACAGTGGAGCAAGCTAAAAAGGAAAAAGCATGCCCCAAAATTAAATTAAATTGAGAAATTAAATTAAAAGTGCTGCCTCGGGAGTATTATTACATACCAATGTTTGAGCCATTAACTTGGATTGTATTACTAAAATATGAATAATTAAGGACTGTTGGGGGTGAGGGGTGGGGGGTTGTTATATCAGGGATAAGGAACGTAAAAATAATCATACTCCTGAAGTGGAGTTATTTTTTTCTTTTTTGGATTTAATTTTACATTTACCAGGTAGCTCCCATTGACATGAGACACGTCTATCAATGGAAACCTGGCTAAGACGGCCGCTGGGCAGAAGACTGCAGAAGAGGCCATGACAACATACAATAATACATAATCATTGATATACATTATAAGATACAATTTAGAGTAGTGAGCAGCCTGAGAGGGTGGTGGTGCTACACCCTCTGTCTTGGTTTCCCCCTCCAGTCAGTAGAATAGAGAGATGCTGTGGTGCACCACCAGGAGAGACATGCTGGGAGAGATGGTGAAAGACATGATGGAGCAGAGCACCACGTATGGGCATACACCTTCACTATGCGCCGGGTTTGCCATGCCTCTCTTTTTCAAATCTATGCCAGTTTTACAGCAGCAAACATCTTCAAGAATTCAACAGCCATTCTTCGATTGGTGTGTTTCTACCAAGTAACTTT
Source organism: Lampris incognitus (assembly GCF_029633865.1). NCBI lineage: Eukaryota > Metazoa > Chordata > Actinopteri > Lampriformes > Lampridae > Lampris > Lampris incognitus. Next base: position 28,883,983 of record NC_079216.1, on the reverse strand, counting down.
TTTTTCATTCGAGGAAAAATGTCCATCTGATACACACAGTCTACGTAAAGTGCACAGCTTAAATGTGGTGAGGATATCCTGTATCATCTAAGTACAGGCAGGCCTGGAAAAAAATCATACCAGCTTAAATTCGTAATTAATATATTTGGATAATTCATGGACTGATGTCAATACGGGCATATTTAATCATGTATGATAATGATGACATTCTCATACGTTAACATCAGAGTCTATTTCACATCAAGAATTAGATCAGTTTCGGGATGTCCGGGTAGCATAGCGGTTTATTATGTTGCCTACCAACATGGGGATTGCCGGATCGAATCCCCGTGTTACCTCCGGCTTGGTCAGGCATCCCTAAAGACACAATTGGCCGTGTCTGTGCGTGGGAAGCCGGATGTGTATATGTGTCCTGGTCGCTGCACTAGCACCTCCTCTGGTCGGACAGGCTGCCTGTTCAGGGGGGAGGGGGAACTGGGGGGAATAGCATGATCCTCCCACGTGCTACGTCCCCCTGGCGAAACTCCTCACTGTCAGGTGAAAAGAAGCGGCTGGCGGCTCCACATGTATAGGAGGAGGCGTGTGGTAGTCTGCAGCCCTCCCCGGATCGGCAGAGGGGGTGGAGCAGCGACCAGGACGGCTTGGAAGAGTGGGGTAATTGGCCGGATAGAATTGGAGAGAAAAAGGGAGGAAAAAAATTTGTAAAAAAAGAATTAGATCAATTTTACTAACTTGAACATCCGATGCGGGTTTAAGAAAATGTGTCTTGACTCAGAATAGTGGCTACAGATATTTGATAAGCAGGTTAGACAAGCCACTGTCAGAAAGCTCTAGAAATCTTGGATGTGAGTATATCAACAAAGATGCCTCCTACATGATGCAGACTATGATACAGGAAATTGCACACGCTCACACCTCTTAGTTCTGCCACTGCCACTGTCTCTGTCTCATCTGTCTGGCTCTCTGGTGCATCTCTCCGTCCAACTGTCTGGATATCTGTCTTTCTCTTTCTCCTTCTAAAGTCCCACTTCCATCAGCCAATCAACCAACACATTCTCTCAAAAACACACACACACACACACACACACACACTACACAATCTCCCAAAAGAGAGTCCCACAGCCCCATCTAGCTTTCCTTAACTTTTTGCTCACAGTGCCTCTCTTCTATGAGCTTCCGTGTGTGTGTGTGTGTTTCCCTATGTGTGTCTGTCAATTTGTGTGTTGTGCTGCAGGATTATTAGTGTTCTTTTCGTTGCTCCGATGTGAAGCCCCCCTTATCAGTGAGCGAGCAGTCAGCACCCCTCGCTTGGCCCCCCTCCTCCGCAGCTGTCGCTGCACCCCACACACACACACGCGCCCGCACAATTCTCCAAGGAAAAACTCCGTAACACGCACATCAAATACCCACACACACTGAAAATGTACAACAAACACAGGCAAAAGCAAGTCTCAGTACACGCAGGCCCACTTGGTTCCTCGTAGGCACACAATTTTATCTGCTCGTTTGCAGGCCGCACAGTTTGGCAGCGGATGGGGGGGTGGAATATCCACTCACCCCACAACCTGAGCCCCAAAGGCCCCCTCACCAAAACCAACCAGCCCCAGCCCCATACCAGAAGTCCCAGATAGAAGAGAGAGAGAGAGAGAGAGAGAGAGAGAGAGAGAGAGAGAGAGAGAGAGAGAGAGAGAGAGAGAGAGAGAGCGACAGAGAGACAGACAGACAGACAGACAGACAGACAGACAGACAGACAGACAGACAGACAGAGAGAGAGAGAGAGAGAGAGAGAGAGAGAGAGAGATGGTGATGGAGATTAAGAGAGAGAGGGGAAGCATGGGACGGAGGCAGGCCCACATGAATTCTCCTCTTCGTGGGGGAGTTCATTACTCGAGCAAGACACTCCCCTCCAGCCAGCAGTGTTGCAGAGGGAAGGAAGACCCAAACCAGCCGAGGCCCCACAACCTCCTTTTCTTTCCCCTACTCCATACACACCACACACACACACACACACACACACACACACACCACACACACACACGCGCGCAGCGCGCGCACACACACACAGCAGCGCAATGCTCCACTGGAGCTGCTCTCATTAAAAGAGTGGAAAAGGACAAGAGAGGAAATAGGGAGAGAGGAACAGAGGGAGAAAGAGAGAGGAGAAAAGATGGAGAGTGCAGTGGACAAGGAGAAGAGGAGCAGATGTGGGGTAAAGGAGACAGCAGCGTCGAGAGAGAAAGGCTGAGAATTACATCTTCTTCTGTCAGTGATGAGTAGAGGACAGAGGGTTGTGGTGGTCGCCGCGGTGACTCAGTCCGTCTAATAATGTGCCATAGTTTCTGTCTCCTTCAAACACCCAACCCCGTCATTCCCTTTCTTCATTATTGTTGTTTGTGTTGTTTTGTTGTGCGTTTGAAAGGTCTGTGTTGCCATGTTCCCCGGCGGGCCTCGCCGTTGACTTATTTAGTAGAGTGTTTTCTATCACATTTGAAATATGAAAAGCAGATTGGTTAATATTTCAAGAACTGGGGGGGGGGGTGAAAGGAGGGAATAGGATGGAGGAATCCTCTTGGTCCTTAACCCCAATTCTAGGACTCATGAAGGGAATAGGAGCGCTCAGGCATGCTGGCGCGCACACACACACACACACACACACACAAACACACACACACACACACACGGCATAAGCGCACAGCACAGTTGGAAAACAAAAGGCTACATACAGTGCACTCCATATACATATCCAAATACACGATAGATAGATAGATAGATAGATAGATAGATAGATAGATAGATAGATAGATAGATAGATAGATAGATAGATAGATAGATAGATAGATAGATAGCACTGTTGCTGGTAACAGGAACTGAGGAACTGGTGAGATGATCAGCATCTGAATGAAGCCACTCTTTGGGGCTTGCTGAAGGCTGGGTACTACTGGAAGGAGACTGAAGCAGAGCATTTCAAGAAGGAACTCAGTGACTGTGGGGTGGCTGGTGGATCACTGCCTGTGACTGAGGCGTAGGCGTAGGAACTGATGTGTGGAACGACTGTGACCCAACGCTCATCATACAGCTGAGTGTTAACCAAGTATGTCCCCAATGTGCATAACATGATTTCGGAGTAAACCACTGTCTCCAATTCAAAAAGTGAGGTGGGGGGATGTCTGGGTGGCGTAGCGGTCCATTCCGTTGCCTACCAACACAAAGAGCGCCAGTTCGAATCCCCATGTTACCTCTGGCTTGGTTGGGCATCTCTATGTGGGTGGGGAGCCAGATGTGGGTATGTGCCCTGGTTGCTGTACTAGCACCACCTCTGGTTGAGGGGGAACTGGGGGGAATAGCGTGATCCTTCCATGTGCTACGTCCCCCTGGTGAAACTCCTCACTGTCAGGTGAAAAGAAGCGGCTGGTGACTCCACATGTACCGGAGGAAGCGTGTGATAGTCTGCAGCCCTCCCCGGATCAGCAAAGAGGGAGGAGCAGCGACCGGGATGGCTCGGAAATTGGGCGGATACAGTTGGGAAGAAAAAAAAGGGGGAAATCCAAAAAAAAAAGTGAGGTCATTTTCTCTATAAATAAAAAAAAAAGACTAAAAGATTGTTGAGATGGTATCAACTACGTGTGTTAGCTAGATTGTTGATAAAGTCTCTTAATCCATAATAAATACAATTAATACAAAAGATGATGACACAGTATTGTTGTCCCTGTCCTGTGTAAAACCCACAACCCCAAATAAATAAAGGACAGGCTTTCAAAAGCATTAACTTCAGTACTTTGGTCCTTCTACCAGAGGTTATTTTTTTTCATTCTTTTTTCTTTTTTTGAGGGAAATGACAGATTTTTAAAAACACATTGTGATGAAAACTATTGGTTGTCTGCCATCTGCCAGACACAAAAGTCATGTTACGGCACAACACTTCCAAAGTATTCATTTAATTGCTGGTCATTTGACAGCCCCACATCTCCTCTATCCTATTCCACCCAAATATGCATGCGCACACACTCATAATCAAAACATACAGATAAGCATGCAAGTGTACACACACACAATCACAACCTATCTCTCTCTCTCTCTCTCTCTCTCTCTCTCTCTCTCTCTCTCTCTCTCTCTCTCTCTCTCTCTCTCTCTCTCTCTCTCTCTCTCTCTCTCTCTCTCTCACACACACACACACACACACACACACACACACACACTTCACAAAGGCCCTCCCCTGTGACTTCCAGCAGTGTAGTGAATTCCAATCAGGCAGTAAGCAGGACGGCTATTTCTATGGACAAAGGACAGGGAGAGGAGTGAGGGAGGGGTACAGTGAGGGAGGGAGAGAAAGATGGAGGGAAACAAAGGGCTCTCGTGGCACCCAGGGGAGCAGGCTGAGAGCAGCTGACGTCAGTGTGTGTGTGTGTGTGTGTGTGTGTGTGTGTGTGTGTGTGTGCAGCATGGGGGTGGGGGTAAGTGGGAGTGTGAGAGAAAAGCTGGCAGGGTTGGTCCTTCTGCCCCCCTAGGGAGCTCTTCAGGCAGGGAGAGAACAGCAGAGCAGGGCTCCCAGCCCCCACATAAACACGGCCCAGACAGCCCTTCACAAACAGTCCTTCATTCGGTAGACTCAACAGTCAACCGGTCACCACTTCTTTCAGGCACACAGTAAGCAAAACAGTGGGTGACTAGTTTACATAAGCCCTTCATCAGCTGGGTTGATAAAACGGTAAGTTGACTATCAGAAGTATTGGGTCAAACCCCGTTTAGTCAGCGTGTCAGACAGACAGTTATCCACCAGTCATGTTTGGACTTAAACTCAGTCATACCACCCATAGGCGTTATTATTTGTGTGTGTGTGTGTGTGTGTGTGTGTGTGTGTGTGTGTGTGTGTGTGTGTGTGTGTGTGTTTCTTCATGCAGTGGGAGTTAAGGGAGGCATATCAGGTTTGGTCTACCTTTACCCTTCAGTGATGCACCTAGCTCTCTCCCCCTGTTAATCACTCTCTTCTCCTCTCTCTCTCTGTCTGTCAGGCTCTCCCTCCCCCTAATTCACACCCTCATAAACCCCCCTTTTTTCCTTTTCGCTACGCTACTCCTTTTCCAACTGTCTGGTGCCTCCCTCTCTCTCTCTCCCTCTCCAGAGTTTTGCTTTTCTCTGACATTTGGCTGGACAAAGGCGAGCTGCACCTGAGAGCCGGGTTAAACTATTATGGCCCCTCTCCCCGCAGTACACTGCCCTTTGCTACTACTGTCTGTCACTGTGTGTGTGTGTGTGTGTGTGTGTGTGTGTATGAGTGCATATGTGTGCGTGCCTTTGTGCATATCTTCAGATTGTAATTGACGGTGGGCTACTGAAGTGAATTTCAGACGACTTTATGTTAACTGAGAGCGGCTGTAAAGACAGGGTGAACTGTCAAGTTACCTGGGGTAAATACTAGGGCTGCGCCCCCCTACCTGGGGTAAATACTAGGGCTGCCCCCCCCAAAGATTTTCTCAGTCTACTAGTCGTTAGTTCAAGCCATTTGTCAACTACTCGTCACATTTTTATATTAATTTAATTATTTAAATAGTCTAATAAACACAGGGACCAGCTGTGCCCATGTGTCACCACTTCCTGTGTCTATCATTTCAAATTAAAAGCCCTCATATGTTTCATACAGGTTTTTTCTTTCTGCAACCAAGCAACCAATAGAACAACCGAGACTTCTCACCAACTAATGTTTGGTCGACTATTTGGGGGCAGCCCTACGAAACACAGAGCCCTCCATTTTAACCCCTCTGTAATCACACAGCGGCTCTCCCAGCAAAGCAGGGCCCGTCATCGGAGGGCAGGGCTGATGTTGACCCTCCAGGATGAGCATTCTTCTGAGAAGAGACTCCCCCTCCCCTTGGGATGATGGCAGTGTTGTTGGTTCCCAAACCCTGGATCCTCTCTGTCTCATCTGCCCCACCATGTCGCCAAGATAGAAGAATATTTGTTCACCAACTTCCATCTCTCATGTTCACCCATGTGGGCGATGAGCAGAAAGACAGGGGAGCAAGTGGAGGACAGGTAGCAAATACAGGCTGGTCAGGTAGACTATGAGTACTTTGGCCTACTAAGCCGTTGTGCTTTCCATCTATGTAATAATCTGATTTGCATGTGTATATAAGGCGAGTTGCATTAAGTGCGTGATTCACTGAGCAGGCAGGTTTATCAAGGGCATGCAAAAACACACACTGGAGTTGCTAGCAAACAAAACAAAATTATCCACTCACACAAACAGGCTTACTCATGTATCTATATATACCCAATAAACACTATCTCGCTGGTAAAAATGTGCCTTCTTGAGCTGTTTTATCACCGATGAGTGCCCCCCCCCCCCGGTTATGAGTGCTGCAATTCATCTCAGTGCTTTATATATGACTCTGATTTACACTTCATGCTCTGGGAGTCATATCAACCAAACAGATATGCCCAGTGTGTCAACAATGAATTATTTATTGGCCATAAATCTACTGTTTATTTCCATGGCACTGGAAAAAGTCAAGCCCATTTAGATTTTAACTACCAATAAAGGCAGACTGCAAATTACATCCCATTAACACTCACTATTAAGTGTGTGGATAACTGAAATAAAAGACTTAACAATTTCCAGTGTCAGAAGACAGTGCATAAAAGGGGAATTCAACCCCAGTTACAAGTGTGAAGAAAAAATGTTGAACGTTGATAAATCCTACAATACCATGAGACATTAATGCAATTCTCAGCACTTTAAGAAATCTTTTTAAGGGTGCAAGGTGTAGCAAAAGCATGTATACATCACAGAGCTCCCGTGTCACAACAAGTGTTTTAGGACACTGGGGAGACAGTAAACTCTCTGGAGAGTAACTGCAATAGCTTACGCGATAAAGGGGGAAAAAGTTGTCGTATCAAATCGTAGTGCAAGAGTGATGACTGAAGTGCAGAAGAGAGAGTGAAAAAGAGTGCAAACAGGGAGGGAGAGACACAGGGGCCACTTTCAGGCCAGCCGTGTGTGTGTGTGTGTGTGTGTGTGTGTGTGTGTGCGTGCGTGTGCGTGCGTGCGTGCGTGTGCGTGTGTGTGCGTGCGTGCGTGCATGCGTGCATGTGTGCGTGTGTGTGTGCACACGAGTTTCTGTCTGTGTGTGTGTGCAAATACGTGTGTGTGTCTGTGCATGTGTGCATGTGTGTGTGTGTGTGTGTGTGTGTCTGTGGGTGTGTGTGTGTGCGCGCGCGCGCACGCGAGTGTGGTGTGCCTGTGCATGCGAGTATGTACGTGTTGGGAGGGCACAGTGGGGGAGTTTGTGGGAGGAGGGGAGGGATCAGAACTTTGGGGCCAGCTCCACAGGGAACAGAGGGAGCGATTGGGGAGAGAATGGAGGGACGGAGAGGGAGGGTGGGGGGATGGAGGGAGACAGAGGGTAAAAGGAAGGGATGTGGTCAGTTTCCAGTTTGAGAGCTCAGCAGGGGAGGGAGGGAGGGAGGGAGACATTGCAGTCTGTGTTCTGAGAAAGGAGGTAGAGAGAACGAGAGACAGAGAGAAGAGAGGAAAGGAGAGGAGAGGGGACCATAGAAAGAGGTGTAAAGGAGAGGTTTCTGACTTGGGGTCCCATTGGGAGCAAGGGAGAGAGGACAGTATGGGAGAGGAAAAGAAGGAGGAGACGATAGATAGCTCAGCAATTTGTCGGCAAGAGGAAAAGAGAGGGAGAGAGAGGAGAGGAACACAAGGAAGGAAAAAAGACGATGGAAAACGAAGGCTGACGAGGAAGAAAGGGAATGAGGTACGGAATGTGGGGGAATGGGAGGAGAGGGAAGGAGATTTTTCTGAAAGGACGTCCCATGTTCCAGTTGGGGGGAGAGTGAGAGACAGAGGGACAGAGGGGGGGAAACAAGGAGGAAAATTGGGATAAAAGGCGCTTTTAGGGGTCCCAGGAGTCAGCAGGGGGGAGATACAGAGAGAGAGAAAGAGAGAGACAGACAGACAGAGAGGGAGAAAGAGAGAAGAAAAAAGGAAAAGGGGGGTAGAGGTTCAGGGGGTCCCGGGTGTCAGCAGGGGTGTAGGAATCCAAGGGAATGGCCTGTTCCTTATTATCTAGACCCCCCTGCAGACACGCTCACACACACACACACACACACACACACACACACACACACACACAGATGCACCTCTCTCTCGTCTCACACACACACACACACACACACACACACACACACACACATACACACACAGATGCACCTCTCTCTCGTCTCACACACACACACACACACAGATGCACCTCTCTCTCGTCTCACACACACACACACACACACACACGTATGGGAGAGAGACAGCGAGAAAAGGGGCCCCTTGACAAGTCTATCTTGACCCATCCATGCACACTGATAGGGAGACACACACATATGGACCCATACCCACACACAGATACACATCCACACACACACACACACACACACACACACACACACACACACACACACACACACACACACATATTCTGTCATAGGTGGAAAAACTGCACAAAACTGCACAAGTGTCCACACAAAGGTGGACACTTGGGCTAAAGACATTCTCAGAGCTTGTGCCAAATATGTGCAGTATGGTTTTGGGACATGACAGGATGAAAAAATCTTCCTAGTTTTTTTTGTTTTGTGGCGTGGCGTGATGGGTAAACAATTGTGATGGTCTACATATCCAAGATCCAATACTGACCTATCATTCTATGTTATGGACCGCTTCCTATCCATCATCTGAGTCACTATCATAGTATAGTCGACTTGCTACAGTTCCCAGCTATGATGGTTTGTGAAGAAAGGATTCACGCCAGTGGCATCACCTCTCATCTCCTGCTGAGCCACCACATGAAGATGAAGATTAGAAAACACGTTAGATCTGCTGTTTGGGACAAGACAGCTGCTGTGAAAAGAAATATCCTTTAACGTATCTACGACTTTGCAGCTTATACCGTTGCTTTTACCTGCAGCCGGTAGTGTACCAGCCGGCCCCGTAACACTGACCTGCCCCATGCAAACAACAAATTACTATTATATGACAGTTTTACATTACTAAAGAAAATTATTGCAAAGGTTCTTTAAATCCCAAAATTGTACACATAACACCCTTAATTCTCAGTTTACCCCATGCGACCAATTATGGCTTTAGTAGCGATCTGAGTTTTTTTGAGTCGTCCCGGTCGCTGCTCCACCCCCTCTGCCGATCCGGGGAGGGCTGCAGACTACCACATGCCTCCTCCGATACAAGTGGAGTTGCCAGCCGCTTCTTTTCACCTGACAGTGAGGAGTTTCACCGGGGGGACGTAGCGCATGGGAGGATCACGCTATTCCCCCGTTTCCCCTCCCCCCTGAACAGCAACCCCGACCGGCCAGAGGAGGCACTAGTGCGGTGACAAGGACACATACCCACATCCGGCTTCCCACCCGCAGACATGGCTGATTTGTGTCTGTAGGGATACCCAACCAGGCCGGAGGTAACACAGGGATTCAAACCAGTGATCCCCGTGTTGGTAGGCAACGGAATAGACCACCACGCCACCTGGATGCCCCCAATCTGGGTTTTTTAAGACAAAATAAATTCAAAGTGATACATATCTATCCATGAAAATGTGATTAAAATGGACTAATTGCTCAGGTTGGGAGGGCATGTCTGAATATACAAGCGTATCAAGGGCCATCCATCACTGCAGTGTGGGGCCACTATTGTCTCCTTACATTTGCTAATTAGCAGTTTGCTAATTAGCGGTTTCCTGAACATGATTTGCTTGAGCGTTTGATATCAAAATAACTGGCAGTATGTAACCAGAAAGCATGAGGCCCTTCCACGGAGTGCGTGGTCCCAAAGTTTAGATAGTCCAATTAAACAACATCCACTTACAAGAGCCACTGACATGCAGGCTGAGCGCAGCATCCGCATCCTAATGCCCAACAGTGTGATTGGGCAAGATCAGCCACGGTTTATTTATTCAAAGACATGTAAATGTATATTTCTGTAATCTGACTGTGTAAATATTTGATCAATAAACACACACTCAGTTATACATCACAGACACACACACACGCACACACTGCAAACCCTTTGGCTGAAGAATTCTAATGATTGTGTGGAGAGGCAGGCTTCTCCCCGTGTCTACTCCTAACACAGTGTGCAAAACACACAGACTGGATTGGACTATGGATTCAGGCTTTTTCCTGTCTGCGCACACACACACACACACACACACACACACACACACACACACACACACACACACACACACACACACACACACACACAAATGAAGACACACTCTCAAACAGAGACGCACAAATATTTACTCTCCTCTCCTCGGTCTAAAAGATCTACACACAGGCATACGAGGACAGAAAAAAGGGGGAGAGAGAGAGAAGAGACAAAAAAGAAGTGTAAAAGGGAAGTAATGTTTTAAATCGGGTGGGGTTTTTTTTTTTTTTTTTTTTGTATTCCTCTGAGCGAGGAAGGCACAATGCGTGGAGGTTAGCTGGTGCCAACACACACACAAACTTTCTTGTGTCCTTTGGCAAATTCTCCTTTTTCAGTCTTGCATGAAGTAAGAAAAAAGGAAGAGCATAGGAGCAGGAGGAGGCTGAGGGAGAAAGGGGCAGGGGGGAAGAAAGGAAGAGAAGAGAGGAGAAGAGAGAAGAGAGAAAATGTCCCTGCAGAGTCTTTCTGCCTTCCTGGAGCGAGTGCAGGCCCCGGCAGCGCCGCCTGTGTAATTTCCAGTGGCAGTGAATACAGGTATTAATAAAAACCCCATGGGGAAGAGCACACAGTATAACCCTACATTTTCAGGCATTATGAAAGGACGCCCCCAGGGGTCCTCAGGCTCAAATTTCTGAGATGCAGGCATTGTAAAAAGACGCCCCCAGGGGAGGGCCCCGCAATAGAAATCTTCTGAATTCAAAGCATTTCCAGGGTCCTGGTGGGAGCCATTACTCCCAGTGGAAGAGGAGAGCTTTCTTTCCACACACACCCCCTCTCTCTCTCCCTCCTCCATGCCACACTCCCTCACTCTCACCCTCTCTTTTTTACCAAACATGTGTTGCTGACATGTTGACAGATTGCTCAGTGAGGTGTTTAGGTGCATGCACAAGGCGCTTCTGCTGAGCGCCATCCCTTCCCACCCTCCCTCCTTCCATCTCTTTCTCTGTCTCTGTCTCTGTCTCTCCCGCTCTCCCCTGTTCCCTGGTTCCATCCCTCCCTTCTACTGCAAACCTCTCAGCGTGCCCAAAACTGCTTCCATCCATATTTCATAAAGGAGAAAGTAGGCTGAAAGAGAGAGAAAGAGGGAGAGTGAGGAGAGAGACACAGGGAGAGAATGAACAGGAAAAAGGGATAAAATAAAGAGAGACAAAGAGGGATCAGGGGAGGGGAAGAGCAGGAGGGATAAAGAGAAATAGAGCAACAAAGGCGGAGAGAGGGAGAAAGAGAGAGAGAGAGAGAGAGAGAGAGAGAGAGAGAGAGAGAGAGAGAACTGCAGTGAAAAATGAACCCTGTGATGAAAAATGACTTCACAACAACCCCTCTGTCTCACCCCCTCCCTCCCGTCCCTCCCTCCATCCCCCTCCCTCACTTACTCTCAGCATGGTGTGCCCCCCCCTTCCCAACCCACCCAACCTCCTCCCTCCATCCCCCGCTCCTTTGGTGCCGGGCTCCCGCTCTCTCCCTGGAAAACCTGAGCGGCAGCCAGCTGTGTGTGTGTGTGTGTGTGTGTGTGTGTGTGTGGATGCTGTGTGTGGATGCTGTGTGTGTGTGCCTGTGCTGTGCACTTGTATCTGTGCCAAGGGCTTAGCACAGGAATCTTCGCGCCACCCCCGGGCACAGAGACACAGAGGGAGGGATGGAGGGATAGAGGGAGGGCAGGCAAGGGAGAGTGGGGGGGCGAAGTGGGGCACATGGAGAGGACAAAAAGGTGGGGTTGAGGGGGCTGGGGCATGGACGGGGCAGTCAGAGAGGGACAAGACAAGGTGGGAGGGGAATGAAAGGCGAGAAAGAGAGGATGAGGAGGACAAATAGAAAGACAACCCGACTGGAGCAATATGAACGGAGGAGAACACAGTGAGAACATGAGGTTTATTCTGTCTGTCAACATCGGCCACCGGACAAGACATGCACAACACACGCACACACATCATGTGCACACAAAGAGACGCACACACACAAGCAGCAGGGCAGAGTGCAGGAGGCTGTTGGCAATTTTCTTTTAGGTTACACCCCTCCAACTCTCTCCCTCTCTCTAAAAAAGTGATCTGTGGTTTTAATAAGAGTCTCAGCCTCACAGGACTCAGCTGCTACCCTGACGACAGACATGGAGAAGGGTGTGTGTGTGTGTGTCTATATGTATGTGTGTGTATGTGCATGAGTGAGTGTATGTGTGGTTTTGTGTGTGCACGTCTGTGTGTGCGTGTGTTTGTGTGTGTATGTGTGTCCATATGTGTGTGTGTGTGTGTGTGTGTTTGTGTGTATGTGTGTTTGCGTATGCACGTGTGTCCATATGTGTGTGTGTGTGTGTGTGTGTGTGTGTGTATGTGTGTGTGTGTGTGTGTGCATGTGTGTGTCCATGTGTGTGTGAGTTCATGTGACAGCGGGTTGCGACAGACGGTAAGAGCTTATAGCATCGGGGAGTGGTCCCAGGGGGAAACCAGTCACCCAAGGGCCCCTTCACTAACAGACGTGCTCTGCTCCCACTTTCCCCACTCTCTTCTCCTCTCACTCACACACTCCCTCCTTCCTTCCTTCCTCTCTTCTCCTCCCCTCCCATTGGGCCAGAAAGACTCCCCTCTCCTCCTGTGCACTCCCCCTCCTTATCTCCCCTGACATCCCCTCCCACTTGATTTTTTTCCTCCTCACCCTATCCGTTTTTCATTCCCTCTCTCCTCCTCTTCCTCTCCTGTCTTCCCCCTTTCTCAGCTTTTCCTCCACCACTCTTCCCTTCCTCCTGTTCCCCCTCCTGTCCTTTCCTCTCCTCCTTTCTTTTCTCTCTCCCAGCTAGACAGACTCCCTAGTTGGCTGGGACTTGCTCTCCACCCCCCTACTAAGAGAAGAGACAGCACAGCTGCGCGGGAGGGAAGCGAGAGAGAGAGAGAGAGAGAGAGAGAGAGAGAGAGAGAGAGAGAGAGAGAGAGAGAGAGAGAGAGAGAGAGAGAGAGAGAGCGAGAGAGAGAGAGTAGGAAGGAGAGGTAGCTGGAGAGAGAAGAGATTAAAAGAGATAACAAAGCGTACTACAAACTATCATAGAAGTCTGTATTCACACTGTCTCTTTCCAAACACAAACACACACGCACACACACACACACACACACACACACACACACACACACACACACACACACACTATTTTCCCCACTTAACATGCTGCCATCTACGAGGCCACTGGCTGGGTTAATGACTTCCTATTTGTCACCGGCAGTGACAGGAACCGCCCCCACTGGTTTGACTGACAGTTCCCTGGTTCACTCATAGTGTACCTTACCACTTTGTTGCTCTGTCCAGTGTTATTCCACTGGTTACCTCACCTATCTCTCACCCTCGGTCTCGCCTGCTTCATTCTCCAGCTATCTTCACTCACACGCAAACCACTGTCTCCCTACCTGGCATGTGTGTGTGTGTGTGAGAGAGAGAGAGAGAGAGAGAGAGAGAGAGAGAGAGAGAGAGAGAGAGAGAGAGAGATATGGCTAAATATAACCAAGGCAATCTAAATAGATGTTGGCAACACAAACACAGAGCTCCATAGTAGTTTTGGAGCTTCGGTGTGTGTGTGTGTGTGTGCTTCGTATATTTGTGAGTCTCTACAAATATAGAAAAGTGAGAATCATTGGGCTACATGGGGACAGTCTGGAGCGTCGTCACCTCATTAAGGGTGTTTCTTGTTTAAATTTTGGGTTTATGGTTAAAGTTAGGATTAGGATTAGGCCAAGGTTAGGGTAAGGGTAAGGGTTGGCAGCTAATTCTTATGGTTAAGGTCAAAGTTTGGGCAAAGGAATGAATGCAATCAATGACAATCCTCACAAATATAGGAAAACATAGCTGTGTGTGCGTGTGTGTGTGTGTGTGTGTGTGTGTGTGTGTGTGTGTGTGTGTGTAAGAGAGAGAGCGAAAGAGAAGGAGACAATGAGCGAGTCAGGGGGGAGTGTCGATGGGTCTCAGTAGGAGTCAGAATGTGGAGCAGAGCCTCCCTGAGGAGAGGAGGAACGGAAAAAAACTCCTACAGATGAAATGGAGAACATTCTCTGGCCCTTCTCCACACACACACACACACACACACACATACACAGTGAAAATAAGCACACACACTTATACACATGCACACAGACACACTCTGTGACCCCACCCAGGATACATATTTTGAGGTGGGTAAGGCAACCTTTACAGGGGGGTGGGGGGTCAGTACAGTATGATTTTGTGTCTGTCTACATTTGCCAGTCTTGGTGTGTGTATGTTTGTGTGTTGAGGTGATAGAAGGAAAGCGTGTCAAAACTGAACCATTGTGGCCTTTAAGACTATTCACGTGGGTACACACACAAACACACACACACACACACACACACACACACACACTCCCCCTTGCTGAACAGTTAGGACTATAGTACATGTTAATTTGCAATACCTCAAAATGTGGAGAGTGTATGAAGGCGTGTGTGTGTGTGTGTGTGTGTGTGTGTTTATGCCTGCATGGAATATATACAGCATGTGGGTCTGCATGCATGCATATCCGATAATTTGATCCATGTTAGTGTATTTACGTGTGTGTGTGTGTGTGTGTGTGTGTGTGTGTGTGTGTGTGTGTGTGTGTGTGTGTGTGCATGTGTACACACTTATGTGTGTGTTTGTGTGTGTCTCTGAGTGATTGTGTGTCTCCAATTTTCACTCAAATTAACGGTGCCTGTTTATAGGCCTTACGCTGAAGTGGCGCTGAATTACCTGGTGCTTTAGTCTTGCACCTGAGACCCACTCAGTATGATAGCAGCATGCTGATGATGACTTGGTGTCCATTTGCAACAACAGTAATGTTAGCATTACACCTGGAAGTGCCAGTTCCACAGCAGATCTGACACTACCTTATATGAAAGCTTCAGTGTGCACCTGGAAGCCATTGATTAGATGTCTTCCTGTTTGCTTTTGTGTTTTTTTTGTGATTGATCGCTGACATCAACACTGATTATTGTTCCACATGTGTAGTACACAATTCACAAGCCATGGAACCAAAATGCTAAAATCTCAAGCACATCGTGAGTGGTTTTCTTTTTCCCCACCTCAAACGCTGATATTTCTCATCCTTTTAGAGGTTTTTTTTCGGGGGGGGGATTTCCCGCCCCTTTTTCCCACCCCCCCCCCCCCAATTGTATCTGACCAATTAACCCACTCTTCCAAGCCATCCCGGTTGCTGATCTGAGGGGGGCTGCGGACTACCACATGCCTCCTCTCGATACATGTGGAGTCGCCAGCCGCTTCTTTTCACCTGACTGAGGAGTGTCGCCAGGGGGACGTAGCACGTGGGAGGATCACGCTATTCCCCCCCAGTTCCCCCTCCTCCATGAACAGGCACCCTGACCAACCAGAGGAGGCACTAGTGCGTCGACTAGGTCGCATACCCATATCCGGCTTCCCACCAGCAGACACGGCCACGTGTGTCTGTAGGGTCCCCCGACCAAGCTGGAGATAAAATGGGGGATTTGAACCAATGATCCTCGTATTGGTAGGCAACAGAATAGACCGCTATGCTACCCGTACGCCCTATGGATGTTGGAACCACTAAAATCTCAGCACATTGTGAGTGGGTTTTTTTTCCCCACCTAAACGCTGATATTTCTTACACTTTCAAGACAGAGTTTTAAGAACATGGAGAGTGTTCCTACCTATTCAAGGAACAAAGAAAAGCACAAACTTAACACATTTTTTGGCTCAGTGCCTTTTATTTTGGTCCTAACATTGGTCAGAGTGGCAGCTTTAGTGCAGTTTGAAGTGCTAAAACATCATTATTAGGAAACCTTCTGTGATGTTTCTGTGCTTTTATATCATTAACAATACACAGATTTCAGCACTGAAGGAACATGGACACAAATATTTAAAAAATAACCGTGGCTGGTTATTTTATCAGCCAGCCATGGTTATTTTATGCAGCGGCATCCACACAAGAGCTACTACAACAGCTGTGAGTGTAGTCCAAAACCAAGATGGCTGACATCTGAATTGTTCAGTTTCTGCTCAGGGACTGACACACACCCACATAGACACTATTAGTGCAAAATACAAGTACACAAAAATTCGCACAGATCCAGAGTGGCATGTGTTTATACCCAGTAGACTGTGTGTGTGTGTGTGTGTGTGTGTGTGTGTGTGTGTGTGTGTGTGTGTGTGTCCTGTGCCCCCACTCTAAAAAGTCTCCCTGGGATTTCCACCAGAGAACTTAAAAGGATTCTTGCATGCGTTTTAATTTAGCCTTCTTTTCAATAATAATCACAAAGCCATGGTCCCCCTACTAAATCTACACACATCAAGAGACATACATATGCACGCGCACGCGCGCGCGCACACACACACACACACACACACACACACACACACACACACACATACATTCACACACACACACAGAAAATCCTGCATGCAAGTGCACTCATCCTGCTGAGCACTGGGATTACTCTGCAATCTCAACCACTCTTTCTCGGGGGAAAAACATGTTTTATCATTTCATTTCTTTCTTCTCCGTTCCTTCTCACCCCTCCTCCCATCCTCCCTTGCACAGCAACATGTAGCCTTCCCCTGACTCCTGTGCTGAAATCACAGGCCACATCCTGTGCTGCGACAGCAGCCCTGTGTGCGTGTCAGTGTGTCTGTGAGCGTATATAGCGTGTGTGGTAAGGGCATAAGGTAGGCAATACTTTGGAGGCAGGTAGACTGGGTCATCTGGGCGATGAAGAACACCTGTTTCAGATTAACTGCTGTACATATGCGTGTCTTTCAGCACACACAGTGAGGGCGGCTGGGATAATACTGGTACTTAGTTTGAATGGAGTGGTGTCTGATGAGCACTTCTTAAATGGTTGTGCTGGGCGTCCGGGTAGCATAGCAGTCTATTCCGTTGCCTACCGACACGGGGATCGCCAGTTCAAATCCGCGTGTTACCTCCGGCTTGGCCAGGCGTCCCTACAGACACAATTGGCTGTATCTGTGGGTGGGAAGCCAGATGTGGGTATGTGTCCTGGTCGCTGCATTAGCGCCTCCTCTGATCAGTCAGGGTGCCTGTTCGGGGGGGAGAGGGAACTGCGGGAGGAATAAGCGTGATCCTCCCACGCGCTACATCTTCCTGGTGAAACTCCTCATTGTCAGGTGAAAAGAAGCGGCTGGTGACTCCACATGTATCAGAGGAGGCATGTGGTAGTCTGCAGCCCTCCCCGGATCAGCAGAGGGGGTGGAGCAGCAACTGGGACGGCTCGGAGAGCGGGCTGATTGGCCAGGTACAATTGGGGGAGAAAAGTAAGCTTTAATGGACATTAATTTACCAGCAAAAGATCCAACAAGCATGTGTTATTTCAGAAATGTTAATTACAATATCACAATACTGTTTCTGGATGGTTCTTCCCAACAAAGTGGCTGAACCTTGTCACAGTGTGAATTTGTGTGTGTGTGTGTGTGTGTGTGTGCGTGCGTGTGTGTGCATCACCCTTCACATGACCATCCCATGTGAAATACAAGAGGAGAGAGGGTTCTGGCGGGATTCGCTCCCAGACCAGCAGGAGAGTAAGAGGTTCCTGAGGTGGAGTATTTAACAAGTACACTCCACCATCTCTGTGCATACGCTCCCTCTACCAGTTCAAACAAAGACCTCTATGGCTCTGTCCCCTTGCTCCCTCCTCTCCTCTCTCCTTTTCTGTAGCCCCCCCCCAGTCAAAAGTAAACACACAAACATGCATGCTAAGTGATGTGCATGTACCTTGCAGAGTGCTTTGCAACAGTAGGAGTGTATGGTGTTTGTGTGTGTGTATGTGTGTGTGTATGTTTGCGTGCACGCACATATCTGTGTGTTTGTTGGCTCATTAAGCAAGCACATGGATTAATCTGTAGGAACCAGATGCCCCTATAGCATTCTTTTCAATGCCTTCATTAATTACAGTATACTAACAGCTATTGAACGTACGTGTGTGTGTGTGTGTGTGTGTGTGTGTGTGTGTGTGTGTGTGTGTGTGTGTGTGTGTGTGTGTGTGTGTGTGCGTGCTCAGGTATGTCCCTACAGAACACTATGACTGAATCCAACAGCTATACATGTTCAGAGGTGGTGGGGTCCAAATCACCCAGAAACCAATTAGAATGGCCAATTAATGAGCAAGTAATCTCTGGATCCTTAGAAGGGCAAAACCTTGGTTGTGGTGGGAGAATAATACAAACACGTCCCTCTCACCTGTGCCTCTTATCTGACCATATCCTAAAGCTAATACTATATAAATTGCACCAAATAGTATGTGGTAGGATTAAACAAAAACTACCAGCATATAACCACCAAATTATCATTAAGCAAACGTGTCAGTCAATGAATGTCTGCATCATTCCAAGTGCTGATATTCAAGTTCCACCTGCTTCTTTTATGTGATTATCAGAAATACAGAAGCAAGAATCACAAAAGCAATTAGCCCTCACTGATGCTTTCAATGGGGGGGGGGGGGGGCTCATATTTCCTAGTGAAGTTGGCAGTTGTTTTTGAATGGCACAATCACAGTAATTTCACTAAAAGGGTAATTATAATGATGGTTTTACTAAAGTGAAATGACAACCACAATGAATGACAAGGATTAGTAACAACTGCCCCCTCCCTTCTTTTCTTTCTCTCTGGCTTTGATTCCTTAAATCTCGTTTCTTCGCTCCCTCTTTCCACCTGTTCTGCCGCAGGCAACGGCGTCTTTCTTTTGGTAATCAAAGCAATAACCATTTGCTATGCCACACCAACCCGTGCGGCAGCATCCTACTGCAACACCAAGTTACACAGGACCTCAAACGCACACACACACACACACACAGACTCACACACTCTCACACACACTGAGCCCTCTAAACTGAGGGTTTTGACAGTTTTTCTTTATGCAAAGTCTTTCAGTCTAGGTCAAAGTTTCAATTAATATAGGGTGTAGGGGAAAAGAAAAAAGTTGTTATGAGCCTGGTTTCCAAGTTCGGGGGAATTAGATCAAGTCTCACCTGCAGGGCAGTGGTTGGTTCTGTGTTCAGTCAGCTCAGCCAGACAGTCAAAGTCTTGCTGACAGTTGTCACAAGTGAAGATGGACTCGTCGTCGAGCTCGTCGTCATGGTCGCGGTCATCTCGATCGTCGTGGTCGTCGTGGTCACCGTCCTCAAGGCCCCGCCGTTCTTTTGGCTCTGTCTCTCTGTCACCTGCAGAGACTTCTGGGGACAGACACACATATACGTGAGCCCTCACACACACTGCTCAAAACCAAATCTTTTTTTTTTCTCTCCCCAATTGTACTTGGCCAATTACCCCACTCTTCCGAGCCATCCCAGACGCTGCTCCACCCCCTCTGCTGATCCAGGGAAGGCTGTAGACTACCACATGTCTCCTCCGATACATGTGGAGTCACCACCACTTCTTTTCACCTTACAGTGAGGCATTTTTCCAGGGGGACGTAGCACGTGAGAGGATCACGCTATTCCCCCAAGTTCCACCTCCCCCCCGAACAGGCGCCCCAACCGACCAGAGGAGGCGTTAGTGCAGGGACCAGGACACATACCCACATCCGGCTTCTCACCCGCAGACACGGCCAATTGTGTCAATCGAGACGCCCAATCAAGCCAGAAATAACACGGGGCTTCAAACTGCTGATCCCCATGCTGGTAGGCAACTAAACAGACCACTACACTACCCGGACGCCCAACAACTCAAAAGATTTTGACAACATTTGACTGTGACAGTGTACTTTATAAAGAATTTCATTTTGGTTGTGATACAGCAACTCGTGATTGAACTCTTAGGAAACAGTGAGTCACACATGCAAGTGAATGGACATGGGATGCAGCAGTCATTGTGTGTTATGGCTTTTGCAGCCTTTTCAATTTTCTTATTCTCTTTTTTGTAAAAGATATCAAGTTGATTGTGTAACATAAATATTTTCTTTTTCAGCTCTAACCTTATTACACAGACAACCCCCCATGTGATGCTACTCTAACAAGGCTATGCCTTCTATTATGTTAGCTTTCATTAATGCATTCTGTTGATTTCTTAGATTTGTTTCTCCAATTCTTGTAGATCTATGCACGCGTGCACACGTGTGTGTGTGTGTGTGTGTGTGTGTGTGTGTGTGTGTGTGTGTGTGTGTGTGTGTGTGTGTGCATCTATGTTTGCATCCTAGTGATAGATAGCCAGTGTGGTAGAGGGGACTACTGGAAGACTGTGTCGGCCCAATCCTCTCTGCTCCATTGTGTCTCCATTTTCACACCTTATTATCACATTATAAACGCTGAGGTTCCAATAAGACTGACACTGGAGACAGTGGCTTGAGACGAGACGAGACGAGACGAGACGAGACGAGACGAGACGAGACGAGAAGAGAAGAGAAGAGAAAAGGAGAAAGGAGGAGAGGAGAGAAGAGGAGAGTAGGGGGTGAGGAGAGGAGAAGAGAAGAGAAGAGAGGAGAGGAGAGGAGAGGAGAGGAGAGGAGAGGAGAGGAGAGGAGAGGAGAGGAGAGGAGAGGAGAGGAGAGGAGAGGAGAGGAGAGGAGAAGAGGTTGAAGAACAAAGGGGCCCTTACTTCCTACTAGCTGTCATTATGCCTCGCACCGACACAGACAATAGTCCAGTTTAAACAACATACATTTAGTCCCTACTAATGTGGCAACACTGCATTCAGGTGACAGTCTGACTGATAAAAAACAACAAGTTTGTGTTGGCTCATATAGTCAGTCAACCCAGTCTGTGTATCTAGCCTGCTACTCAACACCACCCAAGAAAGGCACAACCCAGTCCAGGCCTAGTCTTTAGGAGGTCGAGTCGGAGTCTAGTCAGAAACTGAGGCTTATCGAATCCAAGTCAAGTCTGAGACTTTGAGCTGGCAAGTCCAGCTCAAGACCAATAGGGGCCAAAGTTCATGTGAAGACGTGTTTTGTCTTTGCATAACTTCTGTGCAAAGTAAAAACAGTGCAAGTTCAATTAAACACCATGACTGTAGCGGTGTGGTCTACCATCGCAATAATAGTAACATTTTCTCTACACTGTAATATTAATTTAGGCTTTTTTCACTGCCAAGGAAGGATTGTTTCAGGCTCCAATTTTCAATTTTCCAAAGTTTCAGACATAATAAAGTTCCTCTCGCTCTTCAGTTCCTGTCGAGCTCAGCGATGGGTAGTCCAGAGCTGCCTTGGGAGCTCTGCAAATCAATTCGCTAGTGGACCCAGGAGTTCCCTTTACCTCCTCAAACCTTCCCTAGATCCTGGACAGAACGATAAGTTGTGACAATACAAAAAATAAAAAGTATGGAAACACGGCTGTTGGCCAGTGCTGCTTAAACTCCAAACTCAGTTCCAGGAAAACAGACTTAGTTTAGATTACAGCATCCTGAATGTCCCATCTTACACACAGACACTGCCTTAGCCCAGTCCACCCAGACACACTGCCTTGGCACAGTCCACCCAGTCCATCCCAGTCAATCCCAGGCACAAGACATACTGGTAGCACCATTTGGCCATCCATACCATCCTATTTAGTTCGCATTTGTGAAGTAATTAAATAAACAGATCTGATCCATTGTTTTGACCTAATGAATTAGACTCGGACCATTAACTAGAGATGAATTAAAAAAAATGAAAGGTGAAAAGTGGAGCATCTGGGTAGCGTAGCAGTCTATTCTATGACCTACCAACATGGGGATCGCCAGTTCGAATCCCCGTGTTACCTTCGGCTTGGTCGAGCGTCCCTACAGCCACAATTGGCCATGTCTGCGGGTGGGAAGCTGGATGTGGGTATGTGTCCTGATCGCTACATTAGCGCCTCCTCTGGTCAATCGGGGTGCCTGTTCGGGGGGGAGGGGAGAATAGCGTGATCCTCCCACGGGCTACATCCCCCTGGTGAAACTTCTCACTGTCAGGCGGAAAGAAGCGGCTGGCAACTCTACATGTACCGGAAGAGGCATGTGATAGTCTGCAGCCCTCCCCGGATCGGCAGAGGGGGTGGAGCAGCGACCGGGACAGCTCGGAAGAGGGGGGTAATTGGCCAAGTACAATTGGGGAGAAAAAGAGGGGTAAAAGTAAAAAAAAAAAGGTTGAAAGTGGAAATGTAATCCATTTATCTGCATTAGAAACAGCCAACACCATTTTGTGTTCAGAAAAAAAAAAGCAATTGCATGGTATGGCTCTCACGTGTTACTTCTAACTCACGGTATCACACCAAAGCTAATTTTTGTAACGTCTGCTCATACAATTATAGTTATAGCTGGATTAAAGGGTTTTTCCCATGCAGATTTGAAAGTGGGACAGCCCCACATCTTGACCCACACGATTAAAATCCTGTGTGCGTGTGTATGTGTGTGTGTCAGAGACCCTGTTGCACAGGCAACTTTGTTTCATTTCAGTTTAAAGTCTGAGATTTGGATGGCTTAACACATCACTGAAATCCATATCCACCTCCATATACAAATAGGTGTCAGCAATTTGAACCAAAACAAAAACCAGCAGTATTTTAACTCGAGAAAAAGCGTGAAATTAAATTAGATCGCATAGGACAGACAGATTGGTGGACAGGTAAAGGCAGAAAGGAAGTGAGATGGTGAGAGTCCATCGTACACCCATCACACCTATCCAGCACTAATTTATTATGGGAAATGCATGATGGGAGAGAGGGATGGAGGGATGAGGGGAGTCAGGGAACGAGGGGCTGAGGTGATGGGATGTTTGGGGTGTGCAGTAGAGGAAGCGAGCAATGGATGGATGGATGAAAGGATGGATGAAAGGATGCAGGGAGGAAAGTGGGAGGGCGTTGGCCATCTGTCCAGTGGTGAGAGCACCGGCTGGCCAGGGAGAAAATATGGCCCCTAAACTGGCGACACACACAAACACACAAACACACACACACACAGATTCACAAAATGCCCCACCACACACACACACACATCTATACATTACACGCATCTATACACACACATGCATTCATAAAATCCACATCAGATACACATTCATAAAAGCACACTTGGTACACGGACACTTAAATGTGCAAACATGTATGCCAGTGATGTTCCGCGTGAGTGACTGAAAGTCGACCAAGTGTAATTAAGAGATCTGAACAAGGCTGAGACAACATGAGAGCATCACATGCAGCCATTCAACTGCAACCACATCTGCACATTTAAATGTGGCCTAACCTGCAATGGATGCATGAAACCAACTGTTAAGGTGCAGGTCACTAAGATCAAATTCATTTGTTTTGCCTTAAATCACAAGTCCCAGAATGCTTTGCAATCACATGACCTTCTCCAAAACGGGTGACTACAATAAGTATAAGTGTACTGCACACCTAATGATACCGACCCTAAAGCC
This sequence comes from Lampris incognitus, assembly GCF_029633865.1. Classification (NCBI taxonomy): domain Eukaryota; kingdom Metazoa; phylum Chordata; class Actinopteri; order Lampriformes; family Lampridae; genus Lampris; species Lampris incognitus. Next base: position 28,860,448 of record NC_079216.1, on the reverse strand, counting down.
CCACATGCTTCCACTGTTGACATTGATTCTATGAACTAATTGTGGTACTGAGCAGTCTGACTGTGACTTAAACCTGTTAGTTTGGGTGTTGTTGGACAGAAATGGTTGAAATTGAATCTGCTTTTGTTCAAAAAAAAAAAAAGTTCACTCCATGTGGAACCGGGCAGCAAATCAAGATTTTTTTTTACCTTTATGCCCAATCTTTGAACCTTGGTTTTAAGCTCGATAACCTCTTTTCACACACACACACACACACACATACACACACACACACACACACACACACACACAAAAACATACACACATATATATATATACACACACACACACACCATTCACAACTGTGTGCTATTCACGGACAAAGACTAACACAAATCCACTTATTTAAGACACTGGTATGAAGTGATCATTGTTATGTAATTAGGAGTGTATTGTAAAGAGGAGAAAGCGATGTGAGCATGCCTGACAGGGGAACAAATATTTCTCCAGCATATTAGGGGAGGGAGAAATGAATTCAGCATCCCACAAGCGCATTCACAAACATGAGCAGAGGCACACACACACACACACACACACACACGCACACACACACACATTCCCTGAGGTGTGCTGATGCCAGAGGTGAGGGTCCTGCCAACTGCAGAGCGAGCCAACACAACCTGCTGCCATAGCAACGGGGGAGGAGCCAAATGAGACCTCTCCTCTTCTAAATCTCATTTACCCCATCACTTCCCCTCCCTTTCCTCCCCTACCATGATAGCATCTCTGTCATTCCCTCCCTTCTTCGTCCTCCTCCTCCTCTCCATCGCTGCTATTCTGCCTCTTCTCCCTCTCCTCCTTTCACTCGGTACCAGCTGGTTTTCCTTGCTCTTTATCCAGACATTTCATTTCATTCCATCCATCGCTGTCCCATCCATCATACTTACTTTCTGAATTTCTTCTTGTTTCTGCCTGCTAAATGCCTCCTTCTCTCCCTCGCTTTCTCTCCCTCACCAAAGAACCCCAACTCCTTGAGCCTGTAGTTCTAGAGCCATATCATCTTTGGGTCTTCACGAGACACCATCATAGGTGTTCAGGAAAACCCCACTTCCATCATTCCTATCTGTCGTTTAACTGACCCCATTCCCATCCTTTGAGTGTTTCTCCATTTTTCGCTCCATCTCCCTCGTTCCTCCTCTTCATGCGCTTGTTTGTTCCATGACTTATTCATCGGCCTCTCAGATCCAACTCCCATCTCCTCCTCATCCACTCCCAAAACGCCTCCCAGCCTCCTCTAGCCTCCTCCTCGCATTTCTCCTTCCTTCTATTTGCAAAAAAAAAAAATTGGGGTTTTTGTTTTTTTATCTCTGCCATCTCTGTCCTTCTACAAATCTACTCCCTTTCCAAAACCCTCTCCATTTTTCCCCCTCTACAAAAACGCTCAGCCCGCCTCCTCCCATTCCTCCACCTCTCCCTTCATGTCTCCCTGTTACCTCCCCAAAAATGTTTAAACCCTGCCTCCCTGAACGCCCCACCACAAAGCGGCGGCAGCAGGAGTGCTTAATGAAAGCAGGAGGCTCCCATGGGTGCTTAGAGAGGGGGCTGGCATAGGGATGGGGAGGAGGGGGCTGCATTGATTGAATAGTACAGCAGAGGTCCTTAGCAAACACACCACACACACACACACACACACACACACACACACACACACTCTTCCTTACTCACATACACAAATCCACGTGCCAGCTGGAAGGGCTATAGCTGCTCACCCAGTCACACACACACACACACACACACACACACACACACACACACACACACACACACACACACACACACACACACACACACACACACACACACACACGTTAGCTCTACAGAGAACCATTATCTCTGAGTCACAGACTGTCCCTACGCCAGGAGTAACCGCACATTCTCACGCACACTTATGCACACACTTAGTTGCCGTACAATCTTAAATAGAGACACCTCTCCATTACACCACTATGTCGCACACAAAAGCGCATGGCTGAAGGAATACTGCACGCTGTTGTCAACCAAATGAAAATATGAAACACCTGATATCATCTTGATGACAAAACGTTTTAAGCATGGCTAACGTATTCTTGTTTGTTTTGTTAACTCTTACTGCTGCTCCTACACAATTGTAATCTGACATTTAATAATAAATAATAAAATGCACAAAACAAAACAAAAATATATATATATATAGCGGGTTTTTTTTCTGAAACCGTCAATGGTGTTGTGAGTGCTCAACTAATGAGGAGCGGAATATCAACACGGATACAGAAAAAAATTTTTTATTACATTGCAGTATTAAAATCTTTTTTTCCTGTATCCATGTTGTATATATATATATATATATATATATATATATATATATATATATATATATATATATATATATATTAGGGCTGTCAAAATTGATGCATTAACGCGGATTAATCCATCATCGTGATTAATCTGATTAAAAATTATAATGCAATTAACCCGTCTGCGCCGCAGAATGACTCAAAATCCCTGAAACGTCTCTGGCAACGCATTTCGGGCAGTTTGTCCAAGTAGTTACCGTCACACATGCCGCCGCGCATGCGCAAATGGGCAGTTGATCCGGTAGTGACAGAACCAAACAACTCGATAAGGAAGTATGGAAGACGCTAAACATCACTTTGGCCCTCTCGGTGGGAAATTTGAATACAAAAAAAACCAAGACGGAACAGTCGACCAACATAAAGTATTGTACACACTCTGCAGGAAGGAGTTTTCTTTTCACCGAAGCACTTCCAGCTTAAAATACCACATTAATGCGAAGCATCCGTTAGTCGGGGATTCTGCTAGCACTTTGGCTGACGCGTCGCCCAGCTTGCGACAAACCAGCCTCACGTTGCAACATCTCTCACACTCTTCCGTGTGAGAGGCTGTTCTCAGTTGCCGGCAACATTGTAACTAAGAAGCGGTCAGCTCTCCTCTCGGACAATGTCAACAAGTTAGTTTGTATTAGTAGCTGGCTGAAAAAGGAGTAAAAAAAAAAGAGTCAACAAAGTTTTTTGTTAACACAAACTGTTAACGGTGTTTAATAAACATGTTAAGCGCATATATATTCCCTTCTTTATTGAGTGTTTGCTCGTGCAAATTGAAACGCGATTAATATAGATTAAAAATGAATGATATTTAATCGTGATTAATCGAAATTAATCCACAGCAACCCTGTGATTAATCTGATTAAAAATTCTAATCGTTTGACAGCACTAATATATATATACGCACACACACATATACACACACACACATACACATATATATATATATATATATTCATATTCATATTTATATATATATTCATATTTATATATATATATTCATATTTATATATATATACACACACATATATATATATATATACACACACACACACACATATATATATACACGCGCACACACACACACACACACACACACACACACACACATATATATATATATATATATATAGGAGTCGTCATTGCCTCATTGCCCTTCATATTCTAGATTACCTTTTGGGCTAGCAAGAGAGTCAGCGGTGAACACAGTGTAAGGGCTTCTGTCTGAAGGACTTGTGGATTATGGAAAAAACCGAAATCCACAATTCATCGGCAGTTGAGCTGTTCGGCAACACAGTCCTTCAATTAGACATCTTTGTGATGCATGCCAGTGAACACACGTCATACTTTATTGTTTTGCATTGATTTTTGTTCTCCCCTTTCCCTCCCCAATTGTTCCCATCCAATTACCCCGCTCGTCCGAGCCGTCCCGGTCGCTGCTCCACCCCCTCTGTCGAGCCGGGGAGGGCTGCAGACTACCACATGCCTCCTCCGATACATGTGGAGTTGCCAGCCGCTTCTTTTCACCTGACAGTGAGGAGTTTCGCCAGGGGGACGTAGCGCATGGGAGGATCATGCTAATCCCCCCCCCCGAACAGATGCCCCGACCTACCAGAGGAGGCACTAGTGCAGCGACCAGGATACATACCCACATCCGGCTTCCCACCCACAGACACGGCCAACTGTGTCTGTAGCGACGTCCGGCCGAGCTTGAGGTAACACAGGGATTCGAACCGATGAGCCCTGTGTTGGTAGGCAACGGAATAGACCGCTATGCTACCGGACGCCCCCATTGATTTTGTCTATTGCCTTGACATACGAAGCAGCCATGGATGCACACACCAGCTTTTCCCCTGGGGACAATAACCTTTATCTTGATCTTGATATGAAATAACAGCCCGTTATGCTGAAAAATAACAGATCTGCCGTGTTTTCATTGGCTTCCTCAGAGTTACTCACTTACCAAAGCTGCGCAAAAAAGCTTGTAGAGCACCGGGCAATTTGATGTCGGTGAGAAAAGATTATTTTACACGGTGTGTCAAGAGGAAATAAATGATGAGCAACAGTCTCAGCAGCCTCACTAACATGAAGACAATACGCTGTGTAGTAACAGATAAAAGCAAATGCCAAATTAATACCTCATGAATAACGAGGTCACTTCGCATAGCTTCATGAGGGATGTATGCGGAGCGGTGTGTTTGTGTGTGCACACATCTGAGTGTGTGTGTGTGTGTGTGTGTGTGTGTGTGTGTGTGTGTGTGTGTGTGTGTGTGTGCAGGGTAATTAGATAAATAGAAGTGAATTAGCAGAGTCCACAGTGCAAAATGCTACACAGCCTAACCACGCCTAGCTGGGACCCACTAATTACTGCTCATTAACACTCGGAGAAAAGGTGTGTGTGTGTGTGTGTGTGTGTGTGTGTGTGTGTGTGTGTGTGTGTGTGTGTGTGTGTGTGTGTGTGTGTGTGTGTGTGTTTTGTGTATGTTTTCAAACTCTTTGTGTGTGTGTGTGTGTGTGTGTGTTTGGTTTGCCTTGATTTTCAGTGTGTGGTTGTGAGGGAGGCATGCTTCTGTGTTGCATCATGTTTCTTTTGTTGTGAGAATGTGCACATGTATGTTAGAATGTGCGTTTGCATGTGTGTGTGTGCTTGTGTGTATGTATGCGTGTGTCCATAATTTTGAAGTGAAATCATTGAGGTAAGTAGGGTACCAACTGAACAATACTGTAGGTATGTTTCCATCAACGTTATTTTTAATGCAAAATTTGAGTTTGTGCGAGACATACTCCATGCTCCACAACGTATTGATTAGGCTATCTATCAGCCACCACACATCACACACACTGCCCTGATGAAGGCAGTGCACTGGAAATGGCAATCTAAATAAATATTCCACCTATAAATATAAATCTGGTCCACAAGAATAATGTTGCTGTAACTAAGAAATTTGATGAACATTTTTTTTTCTTTTTTTGGATTTTCCCCACTTTTTCTCCCCAATTGTATTTGGACAATTATCCCACTCTTCCGAGTCATCCCGGTCATTGCTCCACCCCCTCTGCTGATCTGGGGAGGGCTGCAGACTACCACATGCCTCCTCCGATACATGTGGAGTCACCAGCCTCTTCTTTTCACCTGACAATGAGGAGCTTTGCCAGGGGGATGTAGCGCGTGGGAGGAACACGTTATTCCCCCCAGTTCCCCCTCCCCACCCTGAACAGGCGGCCTGACCGACCAGATGAGACGCTAGTGCAGCGACTAAGACACATACCCACATCCGGCTTCCCACCAGCAGACACGGCCAATTATGTCTGTAGGGATGCCCGACCAAGCCAGGGATTTTAACCGGCGATGGAAAAAAAATATATATTTTTTTTTACCATACATGGATGGATTGCTAATTACGACTTTCACTTTGGTATTTTCTGTTTGTATCAAATGGGTCTGGCTGAAGCACAACTGAATGCGAAGCCCCATCCGGGCCCTCGTGCAGCCATTCAAAGTCCAGCTCCACACAACCCACGTGACCAAACCCAATGACCGGCCAAGTGAAGGACAGACCTTCAGTACCAACAGGTAGCAGGGATAAAAACAACTACCGAGCAGACACACAGGCAGCAGGAGCAGGATACAGCTCCTGTTAGCGGGATGTGGCAAGAAACCTGCTGGAAAAGAGCTGCGAGGTAATAAACTCTGAAAAATATTTCTGGACTGGCTCAGGATAAAACAACTACACCGGCGGCAATAAAAATGAAAAGAAAAGAGAGAACAAGGAGACAGACAGGGAGTGAGGCGAGAGAGAGAGGGAGAGACTGAAAGTTGTATGGAAATATAAGGGTCCATAAAAAAGGAAAATCAGGTAGTGATTCAAGTGTTGGGATTGGCAGACAGGAGTCGGGAGTAGAGTACAGTGGCCTGTCTGGGTCACACTCTGCAGAGACGGATAACTGCCTGCAAGCATCCAGCATGCACCCCCACCCGTGTACACACACACACACACACACACACACACACACACACACACACACACACACACACACACACACACACACACACACACACACACACACACACACACAAAACACAAAAAAGGGGATCTACCAAGGCCCAAAACGGGCTTGCCATCAGAAGATGGAAAAAGTATGAGTCCAGCTTACATCAGACTGTTTAGAAACTAAACAGGTCTAAGACAAGGTCTCCATTCTCCTCTGCACCACATGACACACTGGGCCAGCATACACAGAAACCTAGCTGAGCCAATGGAGAAGGGCCGCGCTCCCTTCAGCAGGGATAAGAATCAGCGATGGGGTTAAATTCATGCACAGGGAAGGAGAGAATTGTTTTTTACAAAATATTCGGTGTTTATTGTGTAAGTAGCAGATGGCCAGGGTTTGTCTAATCAGGACGATAAAGCTGTAAGGGCTTAGAAATGTGTGCAAAGCTCACTTTCATACACTATGCAGTGATTGATAGGATTTACTTGTTGTACTGCACATACATACAGTGCTACTTGAAAGTATGTGAACCCCTTGAGCAGTTTAGATTTTTCTGTTGTTTTACCATGATTTTCTTATTCTATCATCACCAGTTTTTATGTATGAAATGTCAGACATATGTTTATCAGTTGCAGGTACTTGTTTAGTGGGACTTGTTTAAGTAGCCCAAAAACTACATGAAACATGGAATTAGTGTATGTGCAAAAGTAAGTGAACCCCCAGCTGCATTGGTTAAGTCAAGCAGGTAACAGACTCGGGTGAAACACATTTGGGTGCTTAATTAATCATTTAAGCAGACCAATGAAATGAGACATCCTTGGGAAAGGGTTTGGCCTGCACTAATTAAAAGAGAGAGGAAACCAACCAAATCACTGTGGTCCCATACAAATCAACAATGCCGAGAGCAAAGGAGATATCCGAGGACATGAAGAAGAGGGTAGTGATAGCCCATCAGTATGGGGGGGGCTATAAGACCATCTCCAAAAGATTCCAGCTCCATCCATCCACTGTAAGACAAATAATTTACAAATGGAGGGCCTTCAACATGACAGCAACTCTGCCTAGAAGTGGACGCCCATCAAAACTATCACCCAGAAGCACCAGAAAAATAATAAATCAGGTAAAGGCCAACCCACACATCACCTGTAGAGAGTTGCAGACCTCTCTGGTAGCATCTGGGACAAATGTGCATGCGTCTACAATCAGACGAAAATTGAATAGCCATGACATTCATGGGAGGGTTGCTAGAAGGAAGCCTCTGCTCTCAAAAAAGAACAAAGCTGCCCATTTCAACTTTGCCAGAGAGCACTTGGACAAACCAGAGACCTTCTGGAAGTCCATTCTCTGAACAGACGAGTCCAAAATAGAATTATTTGGTCACAATCAAAACCAACATGTTTGGAGAAAAGCCAACACTGCATATGAAGAAAAGAACCTCCTCCAAACAGTGAAGCATGGTGGTGGAAATGTGAAGGTCTGGGGCTGCTTTTCTGCTTCTGGACCTGGACGACTCCATATTATCCAAGGAACCATGAATTCTCCGGCATATCAACAAATTCTTGACCAGAATCTCCTGCCATCAGTCAGGGAGTTGAAGCTGGGACGAAAATGGATTATGCAACAAGACAATTACCCAAAGCATTCCAGCAAAACTACAAAGGAATGGCTTCAGAGAAAGAGGATTCGTACTCTGGATAGGCCCAGTCAAAGTCCGGATCTTAATCCAATTGAAATGTTGTGGCGAGACCTGAAGAAGGTGGTACATACCAGATGTCCCTCCAACCTCTCTCAACTGGCTGAGTTCTTCAAGGAGGAGTGGGCAAAAATCCCCATAAGCAGATGCGAGAGACTGGTTAGTAGTTACAGAAGACGTTTGGTTGAAGTAATGGCTGCAAAAGGAGGAGCCACAAGCTAATACAAGGGTTCACATACTTTTGCACATGTTAAATTTTCCGTTTTTGTGAAATAAACTACCTTTGTTAAATTAAATAATGAAAATATATCTCTTTTTGTGTGTGTGTCCATTATTTGGAAGGTGTGCTTTACAAATTGGGATTTGGATGTATGTGTAATAAGCTTATTTTAATGTTTTTTTACAAAAACAGTGACCATGTCTGGAGGGTTCACAAACTTTCAAGCAGCACTGTATGTGGCATATCCCATCCCGGAACACAATAAAACACTGGGGGGGGGGGGGGGGTCCGGGTAGCATAGTGGTCTATTCCGTTGCCTACCAAACACGGGGATCTCTGGTTCATATCCCGTGATACCTGTGGCTTGGTCGGGCGTCTCTACAGACACAATTGGCAGTGGCTGCGGGTGGGAAGCCAGATGTGGGTATGTGTCCTGGTCACTACACTAGCGCCTCCTCTGGTCGGTCTGGGCACCTGTTCGGGGGGGTAGGGGGAACAGCGTGATCCTCCCACGCGCTATGTCTCCCTGGTGAAACTCCTCACTGTCAGCTGAAAAGAAGCGGCTGGCGACTCCACATGTATCAGAGGAGGCCTGCAGCCCTGCCCCGGATCAGTAGAGGGGGTGGAGCAGTGACCGAATTGGCCAAGTACAATTGGAGAGAAAATTGGGGGAAATTAAAAAAAAAAAAAAACACTGAATAAAATGCTTCTTTGAAAACGATGGGTGTGGATGAAATTACTCATTTTGGGATAAATATCAATCTCAAGGCATTAAATAGGTGTCAGACAGTACTACAAAATATAAACCTCTCCGTCAAGGTCAAATGACTGCTGTCTGATTCTGGTGAGAAAGAAATCTAAAATTATCCCATTATAAAATCAGCTTTCATTGAGGAAGGAAAGAAGGGCATTGCAAGAATGAAATAAAAAATGGATAAGAGAAGGACTGATGTCTAAAATGTTCTGGTAACATCTAACTGCACATATGTAAGAAATAGGTTTGGCCAACATGATAAATTCAACATGGAAAAAACTGAGAGTGATGCCGGGAACAGCACTTCACTAAGAGGACGCTGCTAATTATAAAGGACCACAATGACCTACCTATGATGGCTCAAAATGCTGAGAGCTGGGCACACACAATTATGGTGGACATACTAGGCACTAACCACATGTACCCACAAATCCCAGATACACACACACACACACACACACACACACACACACACACACACACACACACACACACACACACACACACACACACACACACTGAACAGGTGCAGCTGGACAGGACGACATTGGCCTGCTTTCTCTCAAGAGACCACCCCCCACTCCATCTCTCTCCCTGTGTGTGTGTGTGTGTGTGTGTGTGTGTGTGTGTGTGTGTGTGTGTGTGTGTGTGTGTGTGTGTGCAAAAGGAGAAAAAAAAAAGAGAGAGAGAGAGAGCGAGAGAGAGAGCGAGAGAGAGAGAGAGAGAGAGAGAGAGAGAGAGAGAGCTGGCTATATAAAGAAGCGATCTCACCTCATCTCCCTCCCTTCTCCCGCCTGCCCCCATGTTCTTTCCCCACCAAAGCTTGTATTTGTGTGTAGTGCCAATACAAGGCCTCCTTCTCCCAAGGGAAAGCGCTGCCAAGTCACAGAGTACCAGGGACACACACACACACACACACACACACACACACACACACACACACACACACACACACACACACACACCCCAGGGACATGGTGAGGCAAGGGAGAACAGCACCCAACACCAGTGTCTAGAAACAGGATGATGAAAGAACAATTCACGTCATGGAAGAAAGGGGAAAACACACACACACACACACACACACACACACACACACACACTCGCACAACAGACAAACCCAACACAACAGACAAACCAAACACACAGACACACATATAGGTAGACACACATACAAACAACTTGGCAGCTGCTCGCCAGTGCCATCACCTGTTCCACTCTTTGGCTTCACACACGTATACACACACATACAAACACATCGTCATCGTCATTGGCGTCACTTGTGTCTGAGGATCCATTCCGAGAGATTAAGGTGTGTGCTTGAAACGAAGATGGCTTGACAGTCCAAGGTGAGAATAGAAGAGGCTGGAACAGTGTGAACAGGGGATAGTAGGGGGTGGACCCATTCCTGCGGCTCTCTGTTCTTGGAGGATCTTTCGGCGGCGGCACTTTTCTTCCGCATACATTCGTTTGTCAGTTTCAGCCTTGATGGAACCAGCCAAGCAGGCAGCTCTCCAGTGCTTTCCATTTTCCGCTACTTTTTCCCAGTTCTTAGGGTCGATGTTAAAGGTGATCAGCGTTCCCTTGATACAGTCCTCTTAACATTTTTTGGGAGCTCCTCTTTTTCTTTAACCTTCAGTCAGTTCAGACTATAAAATTTGTTTCGGGAGTCTTTCGTTTGGCATCCTCTGGATGTGGCCAAGCCATCGCAGCTGGTGATGTTCAATTGTTGTCTCAATGGAAAGGAGAGCGGCTCTTTCGATAACTTGATTGTTGGTGACTCGTTCTTGCCAGGAAATTCCCAGAATACTTCTCAGTTTTTGCTGGTGGAGGCATTCTAGTTTAGAGAGTTGGTATTTGTAGAGGGTCCAGGCTTCACAACTGTATATGAGGGTTGAAAGAACCACTGCATGGTAAACCATGATTTTGGTTAATGTCTTGAGATCACAATCATAGAAAACATGGTGAGAAAGTCGGCCAAAGGCAGTTTGGGCAGCTTTCAGTCTGTTGGTGATGTCCGGTTCTAGACTGCATGTTTCTTCCAGGATACTTCCAAGGTACTGAAAGGTTTGAACTTGTTCTATAGGTTGGCCATGGATGGATGGTGATTTGAAGTGGAACTCCTGGGGTATCCTGAGGCACAACAGCAAGCGTTTTGGTTTTCTTTATGTTCACAGAAAAGCCAAAACTTTCATAGGCCTGAACAAAGGAGTTGGTGATCGACTGAAGACCTTCTGGAGTCATGGCAGGAGCAGCATTATCATCGGCATATTGAAGCTCAATGAGGGCGTTGATGGATGTCTTGTTCTTAGACTTCAAGCGCTAAAGATTGAACATATAGGTAGACACACACACAAACAAGTTGGCAGCTGCTTGCCAGTGCCATCACCTGTTCCACTCTTTGGCTTCACACACGAATACACGCACATACAAACACATATCAGGCCTCTTTAATGCTGAAACGCACACAAACAAAATCACAGACACAGTGTGCTGTCATACGCAGGCAATAATGGTTCTCACACACACACACACACACACACACACACACACACACACACACACACACACACATATATATATATATACACACTCTCCCATACACAAAGAGAAACTGTTTTCCTGTGGCAGCCTTGGGGAAATTAAAACTACATTATGGACCTCTAGAGGCAAGCTCGGAGAGGGGGATGGATGGAGGTAGAAAGAGAGATGGATGGATGGATAGATAGAGAGGAAGGTCAGTGTCCTGTTTTATTCAGCCCTAGTGATCATGAAGATATTACAGGAGGGAGCAGAATGGTGAAACTGTGTGTGAGATCTCTTTCTCACGCTCTTCTTTTCCACCCCACTCTGTCTCCCTTCTTCCCTCACTCCTCTCTTTCCCTCCTTCGCCCTGTTCTTTTGTGCCATGGAAGGAGGGAAAACTGCCATATTCTTTCCCTAAGACAGAGACTCAATGGATGTGGATGAAAGTCACAGAATTAGGCATCGGTGTGCTGAAGATGCAGACGATGAAGCTCCATAAACACAGAAGCCCGGATAGTCCCGTGTGCAGGAAAAAATGTGGAAAAGATCTCGGGGGCCCCCAGTTTAGAACACATTTGTGACAGATGCCACATTCCTGAATGCTGATTTAGTCTTTACGACAGCTTTTACGAGATGCTGTCACGCAGAAGTGAAACGATAGAGTGGGCCTTTCAAAATAAAAGCCCACCGGTCTTGCATATCAATACTTAAACATACAGTGCAACCGGAAAGTATTCACACCCTTTCACATTCCCCACATTTTGTTATGTTACAGCCTTATTCCAAGATGGATTAAATTTCTTTTTTTTTCTCATCAATCTACACACAGTACTCCATAATGACAAAGGGAAAAAGGTTTTGTAGAAATTTTTTGCAAATTTATTAAAAATAAAAAACTGAAATATTGCATGTAAGTAAGTATTCACACCCTTTGCTATGACACTCAAAATTGAGTTCAGGTTCATCCTGTTTCCACTGATCATCCTTGAGCTGTTTCTACATCTTGATTGGAGTCCACCTATAGTAAATTCAATTGATTGGACATGATTTGAAAAGGCACACACCTGTCTATATAAGGTCCCACTGTTGACAGTGCATGTCAGAGCAGAAACCAAGCCATGAAGTCAAAGGAATTGTCTGTGGACATCTGAGACAGGATTGTATCGAGGCACCGAACCGGGGTAAGGGTACAAAAAAATTTCGACAGCTTTGAAGGTCCCGAAGAGCACAGTGGTCTCCATCATTCATAAATGGAAGAAGTTTGGATCCACTAGGACTCTTCCTAGAGCTGGCCGCCCAGCCAAACTGAGCAATCGGGGGAGAAGGGCCTTGGTCAGGGGGGTGACCAAGAACCCGATGGTCACTCTGACAGAGCTCCAGCGTTCCTCTGTGGAGATGGGAGAACCTTCCAGAAGGACAACCATCTCTGCAGCACTCCACCAATCAGGCCTTTATGGTAGAGTGGCCAGACGAAAGCCTCTGCTCAGTAAAAGGCACATGACAGCCCGCTTGGAGTTTGCCAGAAAGCACCTAAAGGACTCTCAGACCATGAGAAACAAGATTCTCTGGTCTGATGAAACCAAGATTGAACTCTTTGGCCTGAATGCCAAACGTCACGTCTGGAAGAAACCAGGCACCTCTCATCACCTTGCTAATACCATCCCTACAGTAAAGCATGGCGGGTGGCAGCATCATGCTGTGGGGATGTTCTTCAGCGGCAGGAACTGGGAGACTAGTCAGGATCGAGGGAAAGATGAATGGAGCAAA